>NW_028277315.1:615475-923213 GCF_059751315.1 Micrasema longulum | reverse complement strand
ATACTGCCCAAGTACCTGAACTGTTTCACTCTCTCAATTTTGATACCTTTAAGTTGGAGATTTACATTTAGATGACTCTCTCGGCTAAAAACTATGAATTTAAAAAATAAGTCATCAGTTATACAAATTCTTACAGTTATTTATTATTTATAATGCTTACAATTATAAGTAAGATTGGAATTTGAATCGTGCAACAGAGACGACGCTCTACAGTGTCAAGTTTGATGAAATGGCCGACAGACTCTTTCTAAGTGCCGATGTACGATATATAATGCCGGGAACTGTACTGCAATAATACATGGTGTTTCAGGGCCACACCGCATAACTTCAGAGCAACATTCCTCATGGTAAACTTTCAAAAAGCATCCCTTCCACAAACCCCTACCCCTCCCCTACCCAGTCGCTTCCCTAATCCGCGTCTGGTGCGTATTGCTTCGCTGGTCAGATACGTTTTCTACCAAAAAAATATTTTTATCAAATGTGAAGATTTTTGTATTTCTGACTGTACATTTATTACCTTAGTTCATTTCTTTTTTTGATTTTTTTTATTTATTTTTTTTGTTTTCTTACAGTAAACATAATAATAAAACAGAGTATTAAAAAAATAAAGCATAATTACATATCAACGAAATACATATTAATAGAAAAATAGTAAACAAAAAATCCCACAAAGGCATGGCCTGTTCGTGGGTATACAAGAAAATATTAATGAATTTTTGCTCCTATAATAAATAATGGACAGTTATAATATTTTTGTATAACATAAGAAAGAAAAAATAAAATATTCTGTAAAAGATAATATAGTATTTTTTTTTTTTATAGTAATTAAAAAAGGAAATATTTTTTTTTTTAAAAAACACAAAAATATTCCTTAAGGGCAACAAAATAAATCATAGAAAAAAAGAGTTCATATCTTTAGTTTGAATCCAGGATAGTGCATGTTTTTTAAAAGAAGGACAATTTTGAATGTTTGGAATCAATGAAATATTATCAGTAAAACAAGAATTAAAAATTTTTGGACCTATAAAATATGCATGTCTCTGCGAGCCTCGTTTTACAATGTGGTATTTCTAACACACGATTCCTTCTTTGACTTGATCTATTTGAATTATTTGTAATGAATTTTGGTTCTTAAATATATATTTTAAACATTGAAAACAATATATTTGTCTTAGATCTAAAAGTTTAGCTTCTTGGAACAATTGGCAACAATCTTTAAAAAAATGCATTAATTTGTAAATATGTATGATGATTTTACCATGTTGTTGTTTTGTTGTCCTGTTTTACTGTAATGACGTTGGCAAAGAATGAATCTTCAAAAACAAATTTAAAAATGAATATCATTTGACCAAATTTTGTCTTATTTATGATGTTTTCAGGTGGGTCTTTCCCGTCCGGTCCTGCAGTACCACTACACAGTGTGGCCGGACCACGGCACCCCGGAGCACCCCCTGGCCGTACTGAGGTTCAGGGAGGCGGCGCGAAGGGCTGCGCCCCCCCAGGCTGGAGCTATTCTCGTTCATTGCAGGTAAGAAAATTAGCAATATTGGTGATAAGGGCTTTGAATACTCTGTTTCGTGCACCTAATTCACTCCCAGTATGTTTTTTCACAAATCTGTGAAAAAAAATAATGTGTTTAAATTAAAACAATAATGAAGTCCCAATGAATTCCCACTATCTTATACTTGATAAAAGTATGTTTTGTTATGTAATCTGTATTGTGCTCGAGGATGCATGGGAGCTCCTACCCAGTTGGAGTGAAAAAAAAAAGAGTTGGAGGTGGACAGAAGAAAACGATGTTGATACTTCTAATATACTTCTACTCGTAATTGCGTAGATTTTTTACTCGAGTTACTGAGCGCTGAACTACATTTTGTAACTGACTGAATGAATGTCTGACCAAGTAACTAAGGATCCTGCTGCTTACATATAAGGTTGCCAAATGTTCATTTTACGTACTATTTATTTCCCTGGCTCTCGGCGATTTTGATATATATAACAAAGCTGTAAAATTATTAGGATTTGTACTTAAGTAGTAAGACGTAGAACTGGAAAAGATTTTAATAATATAAACACATTAAAATATCTTTACACATCTCTTGTTAGAAGCCAACTAGATTATAATTCTCCAATATGGTCACCTTATCAAATCACTTTCTCAGATTCTATTGAGAGAATTCAGAATAAATTTCTTAGATATATTAATTTTAAGATGGGTTTTTCTACTAATCAATTAAATTATAACAAAATTTTAGACTCTCTTAAATTAACTAAATTGCAAGAACGAAGAACATCAACCGATCTTATGACTTTATATAAAATAATAAAACCAATGTTTGATACCCCTGATCTACTGAAATTGATTTCATTCTATGTACCACCTAGATTAAGCAGAACATCTACAATATTTTATTGTCAAAATTCTCGAACGGTAGCTCAATATAACTCACCTATTGTTAGATTACAGAATACCGGGAATGAATATGCATCACATTTTGATATATTTAGTTTATCTCTGCCTAACTAATCTCTGACCAACATATTTTTATCAAAAAGAGCAAATCATCTTCAGAGGATTGGGTTGGAATAGTTATAATTTGATTGATTAATGTATTTTGTTATTGTATAATTTCTTTAATATATGTATGTATTTCAAGTAATTAATAATGTGTACAGTACTCATACTCGATTTTTTTATTTTTTTAAAAATATTTTTATCTCTAAGCACTCTTTATACCACATATATGTAAATGGCAGAAATGCCGTGTATAAATAAATAAATAAATATCCGCGCTTGTCAGCACTTTGTCATTAGTTATTTGAATGGTTTGACAATCAATTGTTTACACACAGGAAATGTATGATTCAATTTCTGCACTGTCCTTCATATGACAGCGGGCATCGATTTCCGGGTGAATCCTACAAATCAATATCTTTTATCTACATTTGGCACTTGCGTTATAAGAAAATCTTGCAGTAAACCAAGCTGAAACACTGAAGCATGTAGATATTATAAAAAAGTTACTTCTCACATGAATGTATGCATGTGTATAATGATTTGCCATACCTTGTTTTCAAATTGTTGAGGTCAACGCATTATTTCCTTTAAAATAGGTGTATTTAGTATTGAAATAACGTGTCTATTTACGTCAATGGCATATACAAAGTATCCAAAATATATTGTTAAGATTGTTTAAGGAATACGTTTTGAAAAAGTCTTTTTTGAATTACTTCTAATGCAAATTTTTTCTATTGCAGTGCTGGCGTCGGCCGAACTGGCACCTACATAGTCTTGGATGCCATGCTCAACCATCTGAAGCTAACAGGATCTCTGAACGTATTTGGTTTCCTCTGCCACGTGCGAACACAACGAAACTTTCTCGTGCAAACAGAGGAACAGTACGTCTTCATACATGACGCGTTACTCGAAGCCATCCAATCAGGAGACACGGAAGTTCCCGCCGAACAATCGAAAGAATATCTCAAAAGGCTCTTGGAACCGTTCCCAGAAGGACATGTGCTCGACGGAGGCTCTCTCAGCAATAAGTGCGGTCTCTACGGCGCACCGCTGACCGAACAAAAGGATCCCTCGCGAAATATCGACGCCATAAACGGAACGGGGCGGTTACGTAATGTCTCCACAGGAGAAAGCGATTTCGCAATGTGGGACAACGATAGCACCGCCCGATATAAGGACGAGCGAACCTTAGACGAATGCAGAAATGAACTCGTCAGCGTTTCACTTCAAAATTCCATGTTCAACGAAAAAAACCGCAAAGATTTACCGTCCGAATGCAATGGTAACAAGCACATAGACGCAAATGTCGTGCGGAAAGCTTTCGAAGAAGAAAATGGAAATTTCAATGATAAAGAATCCATTGATGAGAAAAATGACGATACGATTATCAACTGCGAAGATGTTAAGTATATTACGCTTGAAATCGAAGGCGAAAACGCTAAGAAGTCGTCTGTAAATGACGTCAGTCCCGAGTTGATCCTCGACGAGATAGACCAGAAGATCATTAATTTCAGCGGTAGTCCACTCGGAAACGTTTTATCGAATAATTTGGTTGTGAAAAATGATAAACTGAATTCGGAAACTAAAGGCGACAATGTTTCAATAAACTCCATGAATCTCGTCAAATCGGATCATTCCACGAGCTATGAAAAATTGAACGGTACGTGCACGAAAACGAGCGAAGAGTCCAAAGCCAGTTCCATGTCAAACGAGGATGTGGATTTGCTGTCTAATGAAAACAACGGCAGCGGAAAAATGGACGAAGTGAACTGTACCAACGCCTTTGGGAACGATAACAGTAATACGGTGACCAGCAGTATTAGTTCCGATACTAATAATTTGAATAACGGAATGAACTTTAGAGACAGACCTAATTTTTCGCCAAGTCTGGGAACGGGAAATCAAGATGGAGCCGAGGTGTATAGAAGAGAAAGAAATGCAAGGTATGTTTGTTATGTATTGGGTGTTCTTATTCTTAGAGGTGGGGGTCCGTGCTGTGCAAGCTCCTGACCTAAAAAGTTAACCAATCGTGTAACTTTCAGCCTCCTAGCTCTTCCCCATCACTAATTTATTATTTATTAATTCATTTCAGGCCTAAAACAGAAGACAACTACGAACTTTTGGGCAATAACAGTCGTATCGGCACTCTTGGTGGCAATGCAGATTCTTGCTTTGCCGGGGGGCACAGATTTTCATGCCAGAGGAAGGACACTTCCGGAAGAAAGCCGAGGAATCTTCTAGAACACCAATTTAAGGTAAATTTATTTCAATTGATGTTGGTAAATATTAATATTCAACCACTTACCGACTTTTTATGTCTACCGGTTTCGAGACGTACCCGTCTCTTCATCAGGGCACTCACTACACAAACATGCAAATACCAAAATACACTTTCACCTTTACTATCACCCTAGTAGTTATGAAAAAATACATCAATTACATGCAGAGTTAAAGGGGATGCAAACACCACCTTGTCCGAACATGCACTGAAATCAGGTTAATAATATTTAGCGATATGTTGTAGAATTATTATTTTTTTTTTTTCTTTCTTATATTTAAAATATATTTAAGTAAATTACTATTCTTTAATTTTAATTGTATTATTTTACTCTATTTTCTTACTTAAAAAAAAATAAAAAAATCTTTAAACTATTTTTATGTTTATTATTTTATACGTATACAGTATTATGTCTGTACTCTTCTTATTTGATTATTAATTAAAACTAATGTCTGAGCACCCGATGACAAACTATTATTGAATAGTTTATCGGGACAAAATATATCTTAATACTTTGTTTTCTTTATAATGTATTATAATGTAATAATATGTATATTTTATTGAATAAAGACTCTAAAAAAAAAAAAAAAAATGTGTGGGTGGGGGGGGAAGGGCTAAGAGGTTGAAAGTTGAACGTCAAATTGTGGGACAAAAAATTGTTCTTAGAGATTGCCACTGAGATAGACGGGCAAGCTATCTCCGCGGAACAATGATTACCCCCACCACCGCACGTGGCTGCATTGTCCTCGTGTGAACACTCACGGACAGGACTTTGTAACATTAATGATTTGCTTGATGTGAACATTTCGCTCCGTCACATTCCAATCTTGGTTCAAAATAAATAGTATTTTTCGTGAACTCGCTCGTAATAAACACCTGTGCTCATGCGTGAACTGCGGCCGAATTTTCGTACTGTCCCAAGGTTCTGTCCCGCACGGTCGATGCTATTTGGGACAACACAATATTGTCATATCTATTATTTTGTCTTTTATGTGATTGGTCATACGTAATACCAATTTTAATATAATTTTATGAAAAATGTACAATTTTGGCATTGCTGTTACCTAAAACCTGTGTAAGATGAGTTGTTTTTTGGTTTCAGCTTGTGACAAGTTTCGAGCCGAGCAAATACCACACGGTGAGCGCCTGCAAACTGGTCAACCAAGTAAAGAATAGGAGGAACGCCGTACTTCCTGTGGAGAGTGGGCGGGTTCACCTTATACCAAAGCCAGGAGTTGAAGGTAATGCTAAGCTTTAATAATATTGACTGCATATAAATTTTGTATTTCAAATACAGTACAGGGTGGAGCAGAGTAAAGACCGAAGCGCGGGAATCACACTCAGCTTATACAAGGTCTTAAAAGATCTCTGTTGTTGCCCTCAGCAAAGGATGTATCAACTCAACACAATCGCTCTACCAGAACTTGTTGTCTGTTTTCAACACAGCTTTTAAGACATGGAGAAAATATGTATATTTTTTTTAATGTCTTTAATGTTTAAATTACAGGGAGCGACTATATAAATGCCACATGGCTTCAAGGTCACCGATCGCTGAGGGAGTACGTGGTGACGCAGCATCCGATGCCGCACTCCGCCGAGGATATTTACCGCCTGCTGTGGGACCACTCCTGCCAGATTCTGGTGCTGCTAACCGACACAGAAGATCAGGTTATTATTTTAAGTCTTCATGGAACTATGTTGTTAATGGCTCAAAGGAGGGTTAGTGTTTGACGATTAGTTTTAGGGCCAAAAACGATAAAGATCTCATACAAAACATACATTTTTGTGTCTTTTTCATTTTTTTGTTAATTTGCAATAATATTATTTTTTTAAATATTTACATTTAATATTTTGCATCAGGATTTCGGCCCAATAACGGTGGTGAATTACATCTCAGAAAACCCAGGTTTGAAAAAAATCACATTTAATTTTTGTGTTCTCACTGGGATCGAACTCGGATACTTCCACGTGTGAGTCAAGCGTATGAAACTCTCCACCACGGAGGCCGCCAAACATTTATTATTGTTAATGTTATTTTTCGTCACTATGTTTTTGTGATAAAATCTCAGACATTTTTTTTAATCCGCAGCAATGCCAGCCATTCTGGCCAACTGAGGATAACCAAGAAATCACCGCATACACTTACTGCATACGCTTCATGTCGCAAGAGAAACATCTAGCTAAAAGAAAACCTCCTACCTCTAATACCAAATCTAGTCCCCACAAATCCGAAGGTGACACCAAGCAACCGTCTCCCATACAGAGCCCCACTTCAATCGTTTCCAGCAAAAGCTTCCAACTAAAACTCAATAGAAACTCGCAGAGAAATAGCCCTTCTTCGCCCAATGAAGACCAAATCAAATCCCCCATCCAAACAGAAGTGTCGCTAAGTCCGTGCGTTGTAAAGAGTCCAATCACCATCGACGGCAAACACGATACGAGTTATTACAGACGCCAATCATCGACGGATCACCAAGATGAAGAGCGCCTCATCCCTAAATCGGAAGAACCACAGAGCTTAGAGTGCGCGGACGAATCCGACGAACTTAAAAAACTAAACAACGAACCTAAAACAGAAGGGTACGCTTTTGACAGATCGGAATTAAGAATCAACTCTCTTTCCCCTAAAGACAACAGCGATATTTCCTCGGATAAAACTTCCCCCAACAAACCCATCGCGAACGGCGACCCTTTCAGTCCTAAAGACGATTCGAAAAAATCTCAAACCAAAAGTCCTTCGAAGATCTCATTGAAAAGTTTAAGAATCAGCAGTCCAGTTTTGAAGTCGCCGACAAAGTTCAAATTCGATTTCGGAGCGAGGATCTCGATAAACTCGAAACCGGACAGCGACGGGAGGAAATCTCCGCAAAATGTCCGCATCGAAACACCGCCGTTCGAACCCAAGTTTGAAACGGCGCCGTACAGAGACGCGAGCCAACTTTCGGCGGAAGACATCAGCAAAGATTGCGTCATCAAAACCACACACTTATCCATGAATTCGATCCAAGATGACTACGAATTAAAAGTCACTTTGATCGAGTGTCCAAAGTGGCTCGCTGATCTCGACTACGATGAGAATTCAGACACCGACGAAGAGTCCGACGATGAAGAGTTCGAGATGGAAACCAAGGCACTAGATTACGTGATTGACCAACGACTGAAGGCGTACAAAGGTGTGTTTGGACTCCCGGAGTATGTGGCCAGGTGTCAGGAAGATATGAAGAACAGTCCCGTTGTTGTTGTTGACAAGTAAGTACATATTTTAGTTTCTTTTCAGAACATATAAAAAGTCAAATCTTTATTTAATAAAATACAAGCTGGATTCCTGTAATAGGGAAATATCGATAAAAGTATCTGTACCTCAGAGGCAGACGGATGCAAATCCAAACGTCAAATGTTCAACACGAGCCTGAAGAATCTACTTTCTCTAAGTGATTTCTAATCATTTACAACACTAATTTGTATTTTTAGTATCCCAGTACATTGGTTCTTTCATTTTAAGACTTGGTCATAAACCGGATACGAAAATCGAAATGTCGTTCCATCAAATTCTGGATTTGCATCCGTCTGCCTCTGGGGTACAGATATATGAAATGGATTTCGAAAAAATAATTGTGACATGCTTGGCATTGATAATTGTGACGTCAAGATTCGTGACGATATTCTATAAAAAATTTAATGGTTACAAACAAAGTTCAAAATTTACATGAAATGTGAGGCATTTCATATCGAGTCCCTGTCCATAGAACTCGTCAATCTGTACTCTTCGACATTCCCAAATCAATGACTAATTATTTAAAAAATAGCACTCTACGAAGAATACAGATTACGTATAATGACAGTTTTAGTGACATCGACATACTACATTGTAAATACCATATTTTTATCAGATCAGTTAAAGACATTTTAAATTTATCTCCTGCTTGACTTTTAACTTTTAATTTGATTCTTAATTTTGTCTTTCAATTTTAACTTTTTTATTTTAATTCTTAATTTTAACTTTTAATTTAAACTTTTAACTTAATTTTAATTTAAACTTTTCATTTTAATTTTAACTTTTACTTTTAATTTTAATCATTTGATTTCAACTCTTAATTTATACTTACCTACATCTACTACCTGCATCGAATAATTTATTGTTAGTTGTGATTTTTTTTCACAATTAAATTGAAATGTTCATGGAAGCAGAGAGAGAGGGAGGAAAGTAGAGTAGCTTTACAATGTCTTCTCCTTTTTATGAACTTTTTATGTAATATTTTTATTTTTACTTTTTTAGAATTAAATTATTTTTCCCTCTCCTCCTGCATTAATTAGTGTGAAATCTGTAATTGGTCTTACTTTTTAAAATTGTTCTTTCGTACCTTGTTTTATATAAAGACTGTATGATTTCATTAATAAATAAATAAAGTATTAGGGGCGCGGCCAATGCAATTACCATTTTCGCGGGAATTAAAAGTTATAAATTGAAAAATATTTTTTATGCCACTAAGAAAAAAAATTTTTAGCCCTATGCACCATTAGATGCGGAAAGGGAATGATGATTATGATGATGTAAGTTGTTAAAACAACATTACCTCCATAGCAAACAATCAAACTTTTTTTTGTTGCAATTTTTATTGTGTCAGTTTTGAGAAATTAACTTGCACACCAAACTACCGTACCTTGAAACCAGTAATCATAGCTAGCAATTTTTTTGTCTTTTTTTGCTCTATTTCAAATTTCATCGACAATAGTTGGTTTTGAATACTCCACATTCTCTTGCGGTTCCCTAGGCTGGGGGGAGCGCGCGCCACCGCCCTGTGCACCCTGAGCAGCGCCCTGCGCAGGAGCTCGCGGGACGTGTACTCGCTGGCCAAGCTCCACCACGGGCGGCGGCCGGGCGTGTGGAGGAGGCCGGCCGACATCCGGGCGCTGTATGAGGCCATCGCCGCCTACCAGCAGCCGCTGTAGTCAGGTGAGGTCCCCGGGTCGGGTCTGTGTACCCTGAGTGATCCCCTAGGTAGAGATAGGGCCGACGATTTGACTAACTTCCCCGGAAGGATGAAGGAAAAGAGATTCGATGGACTTATAAGATCCTGATTGTCCCCTGTAAGAGATATATCAATTAAATTTTAAAACATGTTTGCAGACTTGTCATCAAAAACTCTATCATCCCTAACTCCACCTCAACCCTGAGAATAGTTTCCTTTTGTTCATTTTTTATTTATTTTTATGTTAGCTAAGCATATAAAAAAGGATTGAGTGTACTGGGACTAATATTTTAGGAAGTACAATGAAAAGATGAGAGAACTGTGATTGTCCCCTGCAAAAGATGTATCTGTGAAAAATGGGGATCGGTGCTATATAAGCTCTTGACGTCACTGCAACCTGTGAATATCTGTTATGACAAGTCCCCTTTAGTTAGCCCAGGTATTTAAAGAGCCTGGCTACTGTGTGGAGGTCGAATGTTCTCATATTGCTAAATCTCCTCCCCCTAGCCCAGATCCTTAAATTATCATGCTATTATCTAATTTATTAGTTTAACATCCTCAGGTTTCACCAGTGGTCCCCCGAGGATGCGGCTTCTTTTGCGATACAAAGCATTGATTTAACTTAGAATGTGTATACAATGGAAGCACTCGCCCCTTTTCCGAAACTGTTCATAAAGGATTAGTGTCTTTTTCAGTATCGCATATTTAAATCTAACTAATTTAGCCACAAAAAAAATAATACAAGAACTTTAAAAGCATCATCTGCATTGCAGAACATCTAGAAATTTCAGAAAGGTGCATTCTGGCAAGCTGTTTATTCGTCATCATCATTCCATGTCCGATTCTAGTCGGAGCTATGGTGTCTACAAAGATCCTCCAGGCATCTCTGTCGGCTGCCAGCACCTGTGTATCCTCCCAAGTCAGGTTCCCATCCCGTAGCTCTGACATAAACTGCCGACGAACAGTCAGCAGCGGACGTCCAGGATGTCGAGAACTTGATGCCTTGTAAAGTAGGCAAGCCTGGTTATGGCTCTCAGGAGGCATCCGCAGTATACGGCCCAGGCAACCGTATCGCCTCCGCTTGATGACAGTTGTCACTGGAGTATGCCGAGTCCTTTCTCTTACTTCTTCATTTGTTACAAAGTCTAGCCACCACACACCCAAGATTCTTCAGACATCGATTCTCAAAATAACTTTTGTTGTGTTGGGCCCTAGTGAGGAGAATAGGTGTCATGCAGGTATTATATAGGCGGCATTTGCTTTTCAGCTTGACAGTCTTCATACTGTTGAATGTGGCGCCTGCTATTCCTAGCCACACTCCCAGTTCTTGAATTTGAATTTGAAACTCTCGACCGTTTTGATGACTTGGTTTGACAGAGTGTTACACAGTACACGGGTTTTTGCAATATTGATTTTCAAACCCATGCATGCGGAGTACCTATTTAGTCTATCTATAGTGACTTGAAGCCCCCAACTGAATGACAATTATAACCGCATCATCGGTGGCAGAGTTTTTTTTTTAGTAGGAGAAGATGGATATTCCGGATAGTGGAACTGACTTCCTCAGAATGAAGTCCATAATTATTATAAAAAGGAACGGTGCAAGGATGCAGCCTTGACGAACTCCGGTGGTGACCTTATACCAATCTGTGACAACATTGTTAATTCTGATTCTGCATTCGCTATTTAAGTGAGGGGCTTTAATAAGTTTGATTAGATTTATAGGCATTCCACATGCTTCTAGTATTTTCCAGAGTCCTTTGAGCAATTTGGAGATTTTTGTAGCACATCTTTGGACTTCTTCCAGTAGCCCAATGTCTTTAGTAGGGTCTCAAAATATGTATCTGTGTGAAGTAATAATTTCCATAGACGTCATTATTTATTGCTTTGAAAAATATTTTTGCATAGATTTATAAAAAAATAGACGTTTAGCTGTATTATTATCAAATTAGAGGTGATTAATGGAAATTCAGAATTTACATTATTTTTCCACGTGGAATGCCGCCCCTTATTGGTGTATATATATATATAGTTGGATAATTTATATAGCGCAATTTTTGTGAAAATCACCTCAAGGGCGCTGTACAATTAATAAATATCCCAGTACGTCTTTCAGCTACAGAGCGCATGGACGGTTGGGATTCTAGTTCCTCGTTTTCAATTAAGATCAATAAAAAAATATAACAGATAGGAGCTAGATAACAGGACGTCTTGCAGCTACAGAGCGCATACACAGTTAGAAATTTAGCCCCCATTCACACATTTTAAAAGTTGACAAATAAATTTAGTGTATTAATGATACTAAAAAAAAAATGATAATATGAATAGTAAAAAAGAGTAAAATTACAACACGTTTTGCAGCTACTAAGCGCATAGACGATTGGAATTCTAGACCCCATTTACAAAATTTAGGTATTTTAAAGTTGATATATGAAAGCTAGATAACCAATCATCGTGCAGCTACAAAGCGCATGGACGAGTGGAATTCCAGCAAAGTTAAAATGATATCAATAAATTTACAAAAAATAGAGCATAGTAGTAAGTTTGTCAAGTGTTCATGCCAAGAAGTAAGCAATAAAACACCTAATAAATAAAGCACTGTATCAACTCCATGGTTAACAAAGGGAGATACCGTCACCATGTGGCCCACTGGCCGCTTGATAATTTCTGGAAACGCACGAAGAGGAGAGTAGGCCGGACTGAGGAATTAATATATTAAAATTTTTGTATTTTCAGACCACGTATAGCCGCCATGTTGTCGCCTATACACGCACACCGATTGGCCGCCAGCGATTAGATCTAATCTCGACTTGGCAGTCAGGCGTAACCAAAACTTTTGATACAATTTTTACTTGTCGTAATGTAATAACTTTTGGTATTATCGTCGCCAGCAACACAATTATTAACTAAAATATACTACATAATGTAAAACTTCCAAAAAAAATATACTACTCTAATTGTTTTTTTACTAAGCCAGTGAGATGTTTTAGATCTTTTTTATATTTGTATTGTAAACTATATTAATGTGTTAGATGTATTGGATATGCAGATGTTGTGTAAAGATTAATTTATATTTTTTAAAACTAGGTTTTTTAAAGATATCGATTCTCACAACAGAGTCTTGGTTGCAATACTTTTAAGTTATTTTAACTATGTAATATGGAATTTTTACAAATGGGGAAAATAACGGAAATGACCAAGTTCAGTGCTACGGAAAATTGGATAAGATGAATTTTTTCTTACGCGCTGAAAAATTTGACCATTATGTTGCACTCGGAATTTTCTTGAAAATGCATGAAAAAATAAAATATTTTAATACAAATTAATTATTTTGAACGATGTCACTAGTTCTTCCGAATCAACCAATAATAGAGTGTTGTGATAGATTTTCGGCTTACGGGAAGCCAATTCACCAATCAGCAGAACTCACCAATTACAAAACTTTATAGCGCGTATAATACGATACATAAAAATATTTTTTTTTAATTTTGGATTAGTTTGATTATCTATAACAAAAAACAAAAAAAAATACCACCGAACTTTTTCTTTATATTAGATATTTTAAGTGAATTTTTACAGTTCTAATGTATTAAAAAACAAGTTTTTATCAATAATTTTCGGGTTTAAAAATAAGCTCATCTGTATAATTTGACCATTATGAGTGCCGAAATCTAGGAGAGACTATTGTAGAATGAACGTTGCCAGTGATGCCAATAGATATAATTATTATAAAACTGTCATCTCTCACAGTAATCATCACAAAACAAACATCACATTAATTTTTTTTTTTTTTGTTATACAGGTAAAAAACAAGTGATACTTTAATCCACAAATTTGGAATAACCGGTGACCGGTTTCATCGCTTTCGTGACACCTTCGAGACTGGCATCTTTATTTTAAAATTCAGAGCATTTATACCAAAGCAGTAAAGATAAAGAATTAAAATTTATATAATAGTAATTTAGTTGAATTATTTTTGTCTGGAGGACTTTTTTATAAAGTGATGCGGGGTAAATACAAGAGTTTATATATTGTTATTTTAATTGGCTCAGGTTCTTGGTTATCCCCTCCTTGGCCGATATTCAGAACGGTATAGCCCCGCGCAGAGAATACTTTTTTTCAAAAAAGCGCCCGCTATACCATTCAGAATACCACTCCTGCTCAGGCTAATGAGTGTCAATTAGGGCATCTGAAAAGTAAGGTATTAAAAAGAAATGGATACAGTAATCTGTACCTTAAAGGATAAACCACAGGAGTTGCATTGAAGGAAATGTTTAGGAAACAAGATTTTGCAAATTCAAAAGCATCTTATCTTTTTGAACCCAATGAGATAATTTCTACCTTTGAAGAACTTTTAATGTAATTTTTTTTTTTTTTTTACAGTTTTAAAATGTACAGAGTTTCTTTGTTTCAGGTCCCGACTAGCTAGGAAATTCCTGTGTTTAGGAAGGACCTTATTTTTTACATGTGTTTTTTTATTTTATTTCATTAAATGATGCTTAATAAATTCAAAGAATAATAATAACATTAGAAAAAATCAATATAAATATAAATTAGAAAACATGAAAGAAATAATAATAAAAATTGATCATAAAAATAAATTAGAAAACATACCGATAATGATAAAAATTGAAGCATAAATACACATCATAAAATATAACATTAGTAATAAAGAAATTAAACAAAAATATAAATTGGAAAACATACTGATAATAATAAAAATTGAAGCATAAATATAAATTGGACAATATATAATTAGTAATTGAAAATTGAAGAACAAAAATTAATTACGAATTATTTTAATAATAATAATATACATTAAAATATCATATCTGGGACTACTGATGTTTTTTGCATTTAAACAATGTGGACTTCAGATTTTTATTTAACTTAAAAAGGATTTACAAAATTTTATTTATTCATTTTTTTCACATTATAAACAATAATAAATAATTAAAATAATGTGTCCTCACTGGAGTGCTCACGTGCCGAGGACACTTGACAATATACTTTTTGTATTTATATTATAAAACGCACTGTAAAAGAACAAAAACACAACATAAACTATACATTTGTGGAGCAGGTGATTCAATATTGGTTTGGGCGAATGAAACAATCCATTTTACTTCTACCCACCTCCACTAAAAATTGTACTTTTGTTTTTCATTTTGTTTATGTGATAAATGATGCATTTTTAACTTCAAAACGGCAAGAAGTGGATTCCCGTGTTTTATCCTCTAAACTACAGATATGTGTTAGCTGTTCATCAAGTAATTCTATGTCAGGTTTTTGTATAAATACACCAAATTGTATAATAAAGTTATAAGCTTCGAAGATGTCCCTAAAGCAATAAAACAGGTCACAGTTAATTAAATTTGTGGATCAAAGTGTCACTAGTCTTTTATGTCTATAATAATTTACAATGAACTTCCAACAATGTTTTAATCATCACATAGTTTCCTCGTACTTTGGTTTTTTTTTCTGCTGTAAATTCATCACCATTCCACGTATGGCGTCCATAAACAGTCCAGACATAAACTGTTAGCAGTGGATCGGATGCCTGTAAAGTAGGCAAGCGTGGTTAAGGCTGAGGTAGGCATTCGCAGTATGTGGCCCGGCCAAACAAATCAACTGTGCTTAGGCTCAAGTGGCCCAGTTGCACTAAGCTAAAAAAAGTTTAAAATTAAATCATTGCTGCATTTTTGTAAAAATGGACGAAACAGAACATTTTATCTTACCCTTTTCATCCCAACCATTTTGTCAATTTTGAGGAAAACGCAACAATTATTTAATTTAAACTCTTTTTTGTGCGATTGGTAAATTCATGGTTATAAAAATTTAAAATGCCTTGTCCACGGCTCTGTTGTGTCGATTATGTTTTTATTCAATAATGTTTTCGCTATATTAGCCAATTATTGTATGTAGCTCATTTTATATAAAAATATATATATTTTTTATGGAGACGAAGTGAATTAATCATAATTCTTCGAGATTACATACAAAGTCATTTAACTAAAAACTTTAGTGAAAAATTCCCATTAGACTGAACATTTTTACATTTCTTCTTTATAATGATTTTCTGACCAATTATTAGTAAAAAAAATATATTATTTCAGTATAATAATGATTTTACGTTTTGTATGTGTTTTTATGAAAACCCACAGTTCAAAACCGCTTAATTTAAAAAATGTATCTTTATTTTTTTTTAAATAAGCCAATCAAGGCCATTCCATTTCTCCACAACTCGGTTTGTCAGGAAGTTCTTCCCGGGGTTGGATGAGAAAGAGGCAGTGTTTAGTTTCAATGAATGACCTCTGAGATGGCGGTTTTCATTCATAGTGAACTTTGATTTCAACTTGGGTACATTATATTGCTCAGTTAAGATCGAGTCACCACGCTGCCTCCGCTCTTCCAGTGAACTTAACCCGAGCTCCCTTGAGCGGTCCTCGTATGATTTATTTCTTAGAGAAACTACCATTTTATTTGCTCTTCTCTGGGTCTTCCAGTTTATTTTTTAGAGTATACCGCTTTTTACCCAAGACAGGGATTTTTCTGAAAAAGCGGCCATTTTAGGCACCTGTATAGCAGGAGCGTGCGCTGAGGTTTTCAATCAGGGAAGCAGTCAGCGCATAACTGCGCAGTCGGAAGGTTGTGTGTGGGGTTGTCGCAATTTCTTAGAAGTTATTCATGAATGAACATCGAATCCATCTCGGATCACTACGATTAAAACAACAAACCAATATCACCATATTTATTGTGGTTATTTAACTCTCCCTTCCCTGTGATGTGTAGCTAGTACACATTGCATTTAATAACTATAATAACTCCATAAATATAATAAATGATGGGTTGAGATTTTCGGTAATTTTTCGTTATACATTTACGTATCGGTAAAAACGTTTTTTTTATTAAATAATTAATGCTTATTGGGAACATAAAAAGCGTTTTATCAAAAATCGGAGATATCACCAATACAGTAGAAATTTTGCCAATGTGTCGCTTGTTGCCTTCGTAGTAAAAGAGCAATCCTAATATATAATTGTCTCGCACACTCTTTCCGTCTCACTCTCGATAATACGGGTATATTTGGGAGCGAGAGAGATAATTTTTATGCGTCACACGCGCGGACAGCAAAGTTTTTTGTACTTCTTCCAGACGTTAGCTGCCTTAGTAGCTGCTCGGCTTTCGTTGCGGGCGGTTCTTTTGCACGCACTGAGAGAATGAATTAATGTTTTTTTTCACGTTTAAGGCAATTAGATTAAAAATAACATTACTTTTGACTTCAACTAAAAATAATTTAAGCAATTTCCGATGAATATTACATTTTTATGATTTAAAATCTCTAATTTTTTGCATGTGAAGTGACTACACAGCATCGTAACGCGCGGAAGTTTTCAGGACAGTACGCGCATGGTGTAAAGGCATCCCTTTATTTTGAAATGTTAACCCGCGCAGTTTTCTCCGCTTGATTTGCTTTTTCAGAAATTTTATCGGAGAGTAGTCATCAAATCGAACGCACATACAAATATATTCTTCATCCGCGTCGACACAGAGACAAATCTTGAAATAGTTTACACACAAACATACAATTTAAATAATTGTTAATTTAAATATTTTAATTAAACATGCATGTTAGAGTATTTATTCTTGTGTTGTATTGAACAGTGGGTTCTCATTTTTGATTCCTTAATTTTTTTTTTGATTAATTATTGTTTGATTTGATCAAAAACTGGCATTGTGATGTATATTTTGATGAATTGTTGCTAAGATTTGACGGTTAATTATGTCCAAATATTTTTTTAAATTACGTTAGTTTCTGCTTGTTTAATAAGATGTTAAATATTTTAGTTTTGTGTCAAATTTGATCTGAATGCGAGTTATATCATTAATATACCAGGCGCTTATTAAACTCTGTTACATCCGAAACCACAATGTTCAGTATGAGGAAGAAAACATATTGGCACATTAATATATTTTTTAGAACGAATAAAATGTAATCAAATAAAATATTAAAAAAGCAAATGGTTGCTTTTTTCTGCACGGGAGAAACGAGGGGGGAGTCTGATACGCCGACAATCGCGCGCCACACTCCCCTCACTTCTCCCCTGCAAAAGTAAGCAACCATTTGTTTTTTCAATATTTTATTTTTAAAATTTTCTTTTTCTAAATATTTTTTCAAAAATGCTAATATGTATTCTTGCCCATACTGATCATCGTAGTTTCGGATATGACAGGGTTTAAAGAAAACCCTGTCTAAATTATTCATTTGGACCTTTTAATTCATTTAATTAAACTGATAAAAATGAACTGGAATAAAAGTAAATTATTGATTATTAAACCTTTGATTATTAATTATATTATTAGATTATAAATTATAAGCTTTGATTGCTCTATAAAATATAAATAGCACAAAAAGCTGGGGTTAACCTTGTTATTTATTGAAAAAAAAATTGGGTTCTTTTTTTTTTTTTTTAGGAATTCACTTTGTACCGAAATATTGACAATATTTTGGTGTTTCCAATATATGGGTCACAGCAGTATTTATTTGCCGATTTACCGATACATTTTAACTTTGCGCTTTAGAAGTTCCTAAATAAAAATAAATAGTTCTGGAAATTGGATATTGTTTTCTTACGCACGGTAAAAATTAGTAAAAGTTTATCAAAAATATATGAAAAAAATTATAAAAGTGAACTACTTTGAACGAGATCATTGCATCAGCGTTGTGATAGATTTTTTGCCATCACCAATCAGAACAACTCATCGAAGAGAACTTGTGACGTTACAGGTGCAGTAATTTCAAAATCACAAAACTTGAAAAATTGTAGCACAATACATCATTTTTTAATTTTTTTTTGCTAAGTTGTAAACACTGAACCTTTTCATTCACACTTGATATCTGTATCAATGTAACATATTACAACAAAGATGAAGAACATTTTAGAGAAGGTAATATAGAAATCTAGGCTTCTATGACCTGTCATTTGCTGGTTTTAGTGCCCACTTTACACTCTGTGTAACATTCACCATTCTGCATATTTGAACATCTATATTGCTTCAATTCTTTCATCTGTTGATGTTTGTGAAGTTGTGCCCGGACTTTTATATTACCTTCTCTAAAATGTTCTTCATCTCTGTTGTAATATGTTAATATTAACAGCTCCCCAGGGAGTTGAATCCAGTCCTTGTTTACGAAAATTTGGACAAAGTCAAAATATTGTTGGTATCGATGTAGTCGATACTTTGAAAAAATATATCAATATTGTATCGGCAGAAGCGCGTATCGATTCATCCCTAATATTTTCTCTACAGCCTGTTTTTGATCAACCCTTAATAATAATTCCTCTCAATTGTGTCTCAAAATAATATTTATATATGTAAACGAAATATAAATTTAGTTAAATATTTATAAAAATATTGTGATTAGCTTACCAAATTTATATTATGTAATCTTTTTAGGTTATTTACTCTGCACTGCATCTCTTTGTAGGCGTGGAACAATTTTTAATAACATGTATCTGTCTGTTTAAATGTGAAATTTGTCAAAAAATCTCCAATCCTCTTTGGCGGATTATCAGTAAAATAGCGATGGTAATTGAGAATGTGCTTGAAATAATCTGCAATGTATAGAGCACTGCGTTGCCTGACCAGTTGCATCAAAATAAAACATTATTCCGATCCAGTCCACATTTATCGTTAGGTCGATTCGGTAATTAAAACAAAAATAAATAAAACAAATGATATGCTCAAAAATTGTGATTTTTAAAGCTATTTTGTTCCTTTAATGAAAACTACAATTTTAACTAGAAAAAAACTAATAAAAAGATTTTTTGACATTTCAAACAATAACTTGTATCCCATTTTTAACATGTTGAATTGTTTAATTTTATAGTGCAATTTTGTCAAATTATTTGTACGTAAAATGCATTGCTTGATTTTTGACCACTTATCTAAACATAATATTTACCTTCGTGGTTTAGTTTTATGTTATTATTATTATTTTGACCAACGAGCACTTTGCCTAAGTAGGCATCTTTAAGACTGGTAAATCGTTTACAACGTTTACAGCTTTTATACTATTTCTAACATATTTTTGAGATCAAATAAGTATTTTAACAGAGGACAAAAAACATAAATATTTACAATTAGTTTGCTAAACAGTTCATTTTTGGAAGTTATTGGACCGAAATAGGGATTAAGCATTTATTAAATAAAATAAATAAAGCAACTTTGTTTATAACCACTAATTATTATTATTTATTTTTTTTCCACTGACCGGTTTCAAAGCACAAACAAGCTTCTTCGTCAAGGTTTACGTAACTAATGAATTCTTTCCTATTTTATTTTTATCATGTTTACTAAATACTACACGTGGAGCCAATAAATCAAGTCTTTTTCCTCCTAAAAGGGTGGTAATTTTATATTATTATTTTCGAAGCTAGACAGGAGTGGACTAAAAGAAATATTGTTTATTTGGTTATTAATTATTTTTTTCTTATTATAAATCGCTTTTTAATTTCTAAGTTGTCGAATTTTAATATTTTATTTTCTACACGAAGTACTTTTAATCAAGTGTCTGTATTGAAGTTATGATTATTTTCTATCAGGTGATTTGCAAATTCAGAAAAATTATTATTATTTAAGCATCTTAAGTGTTTATTTACTCTAATATTAAGGTTTATTTTAGTTTTTCCAATGTAGATTGAATCACAATCATTACAATTTAATTGGTATATCCCAGATTTATTATATTCATGGACTTACAAAGTTAGTGCTTCAAATATAAAATGTATATTTAGAAGCATTTATTATTTAAAAGGTGGGGAAAGAACACATGGCGAAATACAACTGAGTGGAAAATACACATTTTAACAGATAAAGTTAGCACAATACTTTGATTTTTTGACGGGGAAGTTTACATACTTATAGATGAATGATTAAATATTTCAAGATACATACCTAAATAATACATTTGTTTATGAAATATAAATATTATAAAAGATGTAAACGTTGTAAACAGTTTACCAGTCTTGAAGATGCCTACATAGGCGAAAGCGCTCGTTGGTCAAAATAATAAAAAAGTAAAACTTAACCAAGAAGTTTTATTGACAACTTTATTTATAATTTTATCAAAATCATTAACTATGGAGTTTTATTAAGAAATATCAACAAAAATCATTAATATTATTAATAGAATATCAACCATTTCTCTGGGAATGCAATCTACTAAAAAAATTGTTGAGATGATTAAAACTAGATATTAAAAAAATATATCACAAATTCATTACTATCCTTAGGGCTAGTTGCATCAGAAAAGTTAAGTTAAAAAAAGTTTGATTCTTGTGTGGCATAGCTGTGATGGCATTTGAGTCTACTTAGAATACAAGACTTGACGTAATCTTTCGTATTTCTTAAATAATGAACTCGTGTTTTGCTATAACACGCCTAAATCATATGTTTTTTATTTGTAAATTATGAAAAATAGATTATTAAACAAACAAGTAAATGTTAAATGTTCATTTTTAAATACCTGTATTACAAAATATCTCGTCTTCTGCTTAATGTAACATGACATTAAAGTTTTACGAGTTAAATTTGTCGCATTTTTGTCAAATTTGATCAAATTGATTACTTTAACTCTTTATAGGACGCCTTGAACAAAGTGGCACATAAATATAACACCGAAATAGGGAAATATTTTTTTTTTACATTTTTAAAGTAATAAAGGTCTATGAAAGACTGTCCAGTAAAAAAATTTTTTTTTTGTTACTTATTAGTAGCATAAAAAATATTTTTAAATTACCATTGGCCAACCCCCTAATACGTCACGATTCATGTTTATTTGTTCCTGACCATTCAAATTTTTTTATAACATTGTCACGATCTTGACGTCACAACTATCAAGGCCAAACATGTCGTGTTTTAATAGTGATATATTAAAAAAACATATGAAAACGTTTCTCCACAATAAATACAATTAATTATTTTAAATCCATTTCATATATTTTTATTGGTATTTGTAGTACGTGATATTTCCCTATTAAGGTATTTATTTTTTAATATTTCGTATTAATAATAAGTCTTACGTCACAAGGGGATTATAATAACTTTCACTGGTAAATCAGTCTTGCATTCAGCTTTTTCAAATGTAATAGGTTTATTAAATGTAATAGGTTTGCAAGACATGAATCAACACAAAATATGTGTCCTAAAAAGGGTTAAAGAAGTCAGATAAAACAACCCATTTTGACCATTGATGACGTCAGTGGATTCATTGCAAATTTTTCAAATTTTTTCAGACCTTTCACATAAAGCCAACTAGCAGAAAACCTATTTTAACAGCGAATAAGGTGTTATGTTATCAATAATTATGGTGCTCAAAACATTAACCCCAGATATCTCTGCTTCTTATTTTTGCCACATCACACCTTTTTCCGCTTGTGTCTTCATTTAAATAACGGTGCAACTAGCCCATTGGTGTTTTATAATATTTTGTATGAGTAAAATTGTCGTACATTGGCGATCTTTTGCTCGGCTATTTATGAGGTTATATTCCTCGCGCTCCCAATCTTTAGATGCACATCCTGTCGTAATGGTAGTAGTAATGCACGCACGCTAATACAGAAATCGTCGTAAACGTAGAACAATGACGGATGTGCAAAAAATGCGACGTTGACTTTCTGTTATATTTAATTTTGCGAAGGTTTTATGTATTCCAGGTTTAATTTTTTTTAAATATATATTTAATATACAACTAACCAAGTATCAAAAGATATCTTTTGTACTTATAGAGTTGCGACTTAAAGCGTCAAAAAAAAATAAACCGCTCTCATTTAAAGAAAATCAGATGTGTCGTTGTTCTACGATCATGACGAAATAAGAAATGAATCTTTTTTGATATAAAAATATTATGTTATTTATATAATTTTGCAATGTATTAGTTTCTTATGATCTCTTCAACTGTCCCCTTCATTGGCATAAAATCAATTGAATGAGCAATATAATTTGAATTAATTAAATATATCTGTTAACCTTTTTATAATCGTCCATTCTTGTTTTACATACTGGCGTATAACGGTGTAAAGGGCGCTGCGTCAGATTGATGCAGCGCTCTTTCGCAATGCGTGATTATACATTTATTCTATTAACTGTTCACGTACTAGTTTAATTTTTTATTGAAATGATTTTATACATTTTTATTCCAAAATATTTATATATTCATCGTTGTAGATCTCAATTTTAATGAAGGCAATTGATAAAATTTATCAAACGTGAATTTTTAAGAATGTCTGTAAAATAAGAAAATTACTTGTGATGCCATAATGATCCGCGTAAGGCATTCTACTCTCATTTTTATTAGTCAAAGAAACTATACTGAATATTTCGCCTAAAGCCAAAATTCCAGATTTAGCCAATTTGTTTGAACAGTGATTTTTGTCAACATAATTGGGAATTGAACCATGGCCCCGATTGCAATGCAAAGTTAACAAATTATCTTGAACTGTCTTTAAAATAAAATGGAATTTTCTGTATGAAAATGTGTATTTTTATATACAAATTTTAAGTATCTTCGTCAGTAACCTGTAATTGAAGATGTTTCAAAAAAGTCATCAATAATAATACTAATTATAGTTTATTAACAAAAATAACAATTACTTTATCTACTACATACACACTTAGGTAATAGATTTCTCTGGATCACGTCTAGTCTGCCTAACTAGGTACAACCTGTTATAAGGCAGACATTTTTATGCAAAAATAAACAATAACATTACTACCAATTATCAATTTACTATACAGTTATACAATATTAATTTACACCATTTATTATTTAAGAATGTATTTTGAGTAAATTTTCCGATTTTTCTCGACCTAAACCCAGTTACCAATTTTTTACAAATTTATAAAATTGAATCCGGGTCATGGTTTTGCAATGTTTGGGTAACATATTGAATATTTTGGGGCCCAGATTTCTTTGACCGAATTCAGAGTTTGTGATAGACCTCATGACCCATCCTCTAGTTTGACTTCTGATAGTGTGGGAGTGTTCCTTTTGAGATTTGGTAGATTATATAAATATTTACACTTTTAACTTTATAGGCAGTCGAAGATAACTCTGTTGGCTTTACATTGTAATAGGGGTTCTGGACTCAACATTAGCCAGTGCAAAGCGCTAACCTTTGTGAAGCTGATAGCCAGAGGAACTCGAGCTGCAATTATTAAAAAAAATTGCAAGTGTAAACTTCCAAATGATATAAATAGAAAGGAAATCAATTATGTAAGCTGACGGCTCATACAAATTTGGCAGTTACAGATTTTTTTTGTTTATTTTGCTCCCAGCTTTAACATTGGATCTTGAGTAAGAATGGCATAAACATACGATTTTTTTACATCAAATTGATGTCAAATATCACACAAGTTCCTATATTACATTGAATAGTTTTTTTTTTTAATGTGAAAAATAGTTTAAAACATTTTGTATTCTACTTAAAAATGATTTGTTTGTTGAAATATTTTGTCAATTGCCCTTATATTTGTTTTTTCTTCTTATTTATGTATTAACTACTTTTGTATTTAAACAATATTCCAAAACATACATCCTAAAATAAGTTTAACCTAACCTATATATAATGTTTAAACCTAACATAACAGTCGTCTGTTATATCATGTGTCAAAATGTACTAATAAAGTATTTTCTGTATAATAATTTTGTATTAAGGAATGTGTAATTTATATAATATTATTAATAATATCAACATTGTATATTTTTCGTGTTAATTGTAGTTTTTAATGATATTCATCAGTCTTATTAGGTTAGAAGATGAAAACTTTGACAGCTCGACAGAAAAAACAGTTTGTTTCCAATTCTACATCCAAAAGTTCAAATTTTTCAACATGGCCATTACTAAAAAATGTCGTATTTACCTCTAGTACAAAAGTACCGAATACCAGCTTTTTTTAGTGTTACAATATTAGTAAAATATGTTGCCATATTTACAAATAAGACATTTGAGGAAATACTTCTAAAACAGGTTAGTACAAAAGTGATGATTATTTGATCCTAACACAAATGTAATATTAGTCAATTTTTATAATTCATCATCGTCATCATCATAACTCCTCATTTGAAACTGAAGGGTATAGGGTACTGCGTCGGTACAGCATATTTCAGATTTATTTTTTTGTTAAATGAAGACATGATAATCAGTATTTATAAAACTAGATTACAATGTGTATTTGGAATATTTTTGAAAGCCCCCTCCACTTATCTGAGGTCTCTTTTCAGATCCGCACATAGCAAAAACAAATGAATAGTTTTTTTTTTTTTTTTAATATTCTTAGTTGATAAAAGATTTGTGTTATTTAGAATTTACTGCTTTCAATGTTCCTATGCTGATATGTTATTACACCTATCAAAATAAGTTATCTTCAGAAACTATCTTCTTCTTCTTCTGCAGCCTTATTCTCTCCACTGCTGGATGGCGGCCTCTTCCAAACATCTCCATTCCTTCCTATCACCCGCTTTCATCATCCACGTTTTACCGGCAATAGAGGCAATGTCGTCGACCCATCTTTTCTGTGGCCTTCCAAAAAAATTCTGAAGATTATGGAATTCATATTTTGGTGACTTGTATGAAGGGCGTTGGACTTAAGTAATTTTTTTAAGTAATGATAGTAACTATCTAAATTGACATAATTTAATTATAAAAATTCCACAGCAGAAATTGACTTTTGTAACTGAATTTAATAGAAGTAAACACAGCTTTTGCTACCATTTGTGTTTGCAATATGGTCAAATGAATGACAATATCCATCATAAGCCCCCTAGATAATTTGCGGAACTCACAATGAAAGGTTTAATGAAAGTAGTAGGTTAAATTTAATTATAATCACAGATTATTAAATTAAAAATTTTGAAGAGTAACTCATTTATTGGCAAAAAAAAAAAACATTTTTTCATCATCATCATTCTCTTTCCGCACCTAATGGTGCATAGGGCACTGAATTTGTACACCAATCGCAGTGTATCTTGAAGGTAAGATGATCAGTCTTGCGCTTCAGGTGCCAATCCACGGACTATGAAATATTCTAGTGTAAAAACCCATTTTTAAATGAAAATTTCATGTCGACCACATCGGGAATCGAACCCGAGACCTCTTGCACTGAGGTTGACCTAAAGAGCTAAACCGATAAAAAGAGCCAAAGTCTTAAAAGCGGATTTTGGATATGTGGAGGGTAAAAATGCTTGTTTCAACACTTCATAAGCAAATATTCTTTTTTCGTTACAGTGTTTGGTTTTTATATTAATTGAATAGGACAGTATTTCAATTGCAATTAAAATGACTGATAAATTCTTCGGAGTAAGAAATGATTTTAAATTTAATTGTATTTTTATATAACTTGTGTTTTTTCAGAGCGTTGAATGAACTGAACGAAATAAGTAGACAATTTTGTTTAATTTTAAGAATGGTCCGAGATTAGGTTAGAGTTTTAAAAGCATTGCCAACCGCGCTTATTTTTCAGTAGATTTACTGATTTTTAAGAGAGTGTAGTATTTAAATCCATTGTTTTTAATGTGTGGAATAAAAATAAGAATGAAAGGGTTTATTGCTGTCGAAATACGATCTCTCAGGCAAATGTGTCGTAAAATTATGCATGTATATATGGTAGGTTCACAAATGTTGAGATTTATGCAGAGTGCAAGACTGAGACGAGCATTATTGACAAAATTAAGGAGGGGGTGCTGCATTGATTTGGACATGTAGAGCGAATGGACAGCAAAAATAATGCGAGTGTTGATGGATGTAGAAAACGAGGAAGACCGCTAAAATGTGGCATAACCAAATTCAACGAATATTTGTAGATTCACGTGTCAATTGGAATGGTGTGCGCGCATGAGAAGATGTAAGAATGTAGAGGAAGTGAAATATATATGTATAAAGTAGTTTTGTGTTTCATTTCCCTGCTTACTCCTTACTCAAGGAGAAACAGAGTGATTGGTTGGTTTTTTGTTTTTAAAAAAATTGAATATCGGAATATATTTAAACTGCCTTCATTTTCAAACAATGCGACAAACCATACACCTTTGGCATGCATGTGTCGGGAATATAACATATACGGTCATAATTGCAAGATAGACATATTTTGTGATCCTTTCCCGACTTCTGCGAATAATCTCCTAGGAATCAATTAAATAATCCCTTTCAGTATGGATGTTCATTCAAATGTACACAAATTTAAAGATTTTTTTGCTCGCACATATCATAATTCAAAAGCGGCGAGTTTATTTTTTAATTACTGGAACTTGTCAATATGTCTCTATTTTTTTTCTGTATACGTCAGTAACCGGCATTACACAGAAGTTCGTTTCTAACTTTGACAGCTGACTTCTGTCTGACTTGTTTGTTTTGAAGTGAATTATCCTTATAAATTATGTGCAAGGCAAATTTTAAACATATTTCAGTAAACTTGAATTAATTTTATTAAATAAACATATATTGTGAGATAAAAACACATTTTAAATTAATTTTGTCGGTTGATTATCAGTTTGAGGCCCATTTTTTATAACAAATGAACGTTAAATAATTTCTGAAGTATGAAAGAAAAAAAAGAAGGGAGATAGAGGAATGATTTAATAGAGGTTGACAATGCAGTTGTATATTATAAAACATTACATCTATGACTTGTGATTTTAATGACAGAATTAGTTATTATCTTGGATGAAATTTATTAATAAAATAGCATATTACGTTTTCAAAATTGGTTGATAGACGCTATGAATTTATGAAAAGATGTTCTGGAAGCGCGATTATAAAAAGTGTTTCTAATTCTCCGTGTATTTTGATTAGAAATGTGTTCCTCAAATGTCTTTATCAATCTTACTGTACGATGCATTTGAAACTATAATATTTAGTGTTTAAACAAAGGTGATTTTTGCAATAAAGCGCTTCATATTATTTATGAGTGATAAAATTATATGGAGAATATTTTTATTTATAAATCGGTTGTTGCTTCAAACGGATTTTTTCTAGAATGTAATAAAAACAACTCGAACAAAACATAAATTATATATGTATATATCTGCTCAATATGGATAATTTTCATGTACCTATTTAATGTGTAGAATATGATATCTCAATGTATGAATCTGTGGGCATTGCTTTGGTGAAATTACTGTCTATGATTTGAAAGTGTCATCGCGTCTATGGAACGAATGAATCCATAGATTATATGTGTCAGCTTTCATTTGATTACAAGATGGCCGAAGAACGAAATTCAGTTGTAAATGGAAATCAATTTAAATGTTTAATAGGAAATATTCAATTTTATGTATCAGTATAAATTAGTTATTACAAAATGTTTGTTTTATTTTTCTCTGTTCCCCTTCAAATTAATATGTTATTTTAATGAGGAAGTTTAGTGCTCCCTAGAATTGTATTTCGGTAGTTGTTCCTAAGAACAATTTGATCGGAGTCTGTTTCACTGTCTCACCTCTTTCAGTTTTCCTCGCTTTCCAATCTCATTCCAAGTTTCCCTTGACATCTCCTTTAATCTTTACGGACAACATTATTGAGGTTTTGAGATTCTGCCACTGACTCTCAATGTAGTCCGCGGAAGTTGAGGAGTTGTAACCACCACCCGCATTTTCTAGATTTGCTCGAATGAGACTGTTAAATCTTTGTATATCTAGGAAAGTTTCTTGCACACATAATCTTAGGCAGAATAAGAGCTCCTGTACTACAGATTCTGAGATTCAACCAAACTGGTTTTACTTCAGGTAAGTTGTGCGGGGACTATATTCAGCAAAAGATTAATGAAATGACCTCAGCTCTTACGTCTTATTTCATTGAATACGAGAAAGCGTCTGATTGTCCTCATCGACCATAACTCTGGAACATTCTCGATGTGTATAGAATTCTATCCAAGATCATTGCTGATATAAAGAACTCGACAAACACAACAATAATTATCCTGTGAGAATCTGCAGCTCTTTGACAATTGTTTGGAGGTCTCCACTGGAGTAGGGCAAGGCTGTGTCCTTGCACAGTTCTTATTCATCATATTGATGGCATGATCTTATGTAAATCAATACCACATAACCGAGGTATAGAAGTGAATTCCCCTTAAGTTGGGCAACTCGGAGTACGACGATGCTATTCTTCTCGAAAGGTTTATTGGTGATCTTCAGAAAATTATTGACAGTATGCAGAAAAACTATACCCAGTTTATGTGCAACAAATCCTGTCCTGACCCTGATCACCCTCCCTAATGGGCAGACTCAAAAACGTCGACAGCTTTAACTTTGAAATTCACGACTGAGGATGGTGGTATGCACAAAGAGCTCGCAACCCACCTAGGAATTGCTGGAGCAACTTTTAACACGATGCGTGCTGTCTGGAACTCGAGTCTATACTTGGTCAAAATGAAATGCTTATTATTCAACTCCCGTATAATGCCGGTACCTCCCATATGGGTGCGAATCCTGGTACCTTGTCAAAACTCAAAACACCATACTTCTGAATTTTGAGAGTAAGTGCTTGAAGAGAATATTAGGTCTAAAGTGGTTTAATGTCACTACCAACATTGAAATCTGAGAATGGAGGCCGAAGCCTCTTATAATATGCATTTTGAGGGTACAGCGGTGGATCTGGCTTGGACTCCTGTTTCGGAAGCCTCAAGAGAGCCTTAACCCAAGCTGCCTCTTCTTCATACTTGCGGGCTTCCGCCGTCCTGGAAGGCTGTCGATGATGATATTTTGGCTATTCTATACGTTGCCTAGTGTGTAGGTGAAATAATTAAATAAATGAATCTCACCCGCATAAATAAAGGTTTCAGCTCTTTAACTTCACAAACATCAACTGATGAAAGAACTGAAGGAATATAGATGTTCGAATATAGGCAGCATGGTGAATGTTACACAGTGTGTAAAGTGGCCGCTTAAACCAGCCATTGACAGGTCATAAGCCCTGTAGATGCCTAGACTTCTATATTACCTTATCTTTTTCTAATGTTCGTAAATGACATTACATCCTGTTTCCATGATGTCGAAGTTTTGCTTTTTGCGGACGATATTAAAATATTTAAAAAAATATCGGACATTAATCATTGTGAAACTCTGCAATCAAATATTAATAATTTGTATAATTGGTGTAAAAAAAATAATTTATTTCTTAATATTCAAAAATGCAAAATTATGACATTCTGCCGCAACAGGAATCCCATCGTTTTCACGTATAAAATAAATTCTTCACCTTTAGAAAAAGTTACATAGATGACAGACTTAGGTATTCTTTTTGACGAAAAACTGAGCTTTATTAAACATATACAAAACATTACAAATAAGAGCATGAGAACCTTGGGATTTTTGCTGCGAACGATACGGGATTTTGAGTCTATAAACATAATGAAAACATTGTATATTGCCCTAGTGCGAAGTCAACTCGAGTATAACTCAGTTATATGGTCACCGCATTACAGGGTTCGTGTTAAGGACATCGAAAGAGTTCAGCATAAATTTTTGCGTTTTATCAATTTTAAATTAAGTATACCGATTGAATACATAAATTACTCATACTTAAATGATTATTTAAACATCCAAACATTAGAAAACAGACGAAAATTAAATGACTTGCTTTTTTTGTTTAAAATAATAATGTCGATGTTCGATTGTTGTGAACTTATCAATTTGATTAATGTGCGAGTGCCTGGTCGAGTTACCCGATGTAATACTTTGTTCTACTGCGGTCCATCATCGACCAATTACAGCGCGAATTCGCCAGTAATGCGGATGCATGTACTCGCGAACCAATATGCTAACAACATCGATGTCTTTAGCGTGAGTCTTGTAAATTTTAAATATCAATGTATATGTTCCTTATCAAATAGAACTTAATATTCTGTTCATATTGTATTTTATAACATTATGTACCTAGCTGCTTTAAACCTTTAATTGTATTTCTTTAGCTTATTAAAAAAATAGAAAAATATATATTTTGCTTTAATTTTTTTTAAAACCAACTTAACTTTAAAACACAGTTCTATATTTTATTACAGTATATTGTATTTTTTTTTTAAATTTATGTTGTTAATACACTCATCTTTTTATTTTTATACCAACTATACTTCATAACACTGTTCCTTTATTTTGTTCCTTTATTTTATTTCTTTATATTGTGTTTTTTTTTAAATCTATGCTGTTTATATACTCATCTTCTTTTTTTATACCAACTTTACTTCTTAACACCGTTCTATCTTTTGTTGCTTTATATTGTATTTTTTAAATTTAATGTTGTTTATATACTTATATTTTGTAAAATTTTCATGTATGTAAAAGCCTTATGGGCGTGAAAAAATAATAAAATAAAATAAAATAAAAATAAATGTTCTTCATCTCTGTTGTAATGTGTTAGCTATTCTATATATTCGGCGGAACTAAGGGATACTAGCTAGCTGGCTAGTGATAGTCTCCTGGAGGGGTATGGTGATGTCTGCATGCTCCACTTAGGATTGGATGTGGTAAAAGAAGAAATTGGATTTAAAATAGGTCTTTATTGATCTAATAACAGTTCAGCCATTTTATTATATAAACAGAAAATAGATTAAAAAGACCGATTAAAAAACAGACTGATGTGCCATAAGGGGAATTTTGCAGGAGAGTCAAATAAATGCTGTTTTCCCTAATAAACAAGATAAAATTAAACAAATGTTTATAGTCACCAGTTTATCAGCATTTATTAAATGTGGTCAAAGAACCTCTAGCTTTGTGGTTTTATATAATTTAGTACAGAAAATCCATTTTTGCACACTCAAAGGGAAAATAACCCAGAGTAAAAATAGACTATTTCCTCATATTTTTTTACTCTTAAAACTAGTGACGAATCATTCTAAAAAAAAAAATCTAAAGCATTGCCAGTATCAAAAGTGTTTTGAGTATGTCTAAATGTTTGTAGACAAAGTCTCGTTTCACCCCCTAGGGCAGCGATCGGCGATTTGCGGCTGGCGGGCCAGATCAGTGAAGTGCTCGCAGGGCCAAAAGGAAGAGTACTGAATGGACCAAAGTAGTGCATCAGCCCGGCATCAAATTTTTTCGCAGATCAGAATGTTCATGGTAAATAATAATAATATTTGGCTGATTTATATAGTGCCATTTTTATGAAAAATCATCTCAAGGGCGCTTTACAATTGTATACTTAAACTTACATTCTAAGCTCAAGGGAAATATTATATTTTCTGATTTCAATTTGAAAATCAAGTTAAACTAAAGAAGTGAGATTTTAGTCGAGATCTGAACCAACTAGGGCTGTCGATGGTTCGTAAGTTTGAAGGCAATTAGTTCCAGGCTAAGGGGCCAGCAACGGCAAAAGCACGATCTCCGAATCTAGTGTTTAGGGATGCCGGATTTCGACAAGATTTTCTCTACCTGAATACTTTACTCTTAGGAGTAGATTTTCTTTGACATGTATTTTCCCTAATACAATGGTCCATTTCCTAAAGGATAATATTCAAATGAATACTGTCCAGCAAAGCTTGTGTTTTATTCTCTCTGGGCTTTTCAACCAGTGCAAATCTCGAAGATTTTAGGAGATGTGAGAATATTTTTTTACTCTCATAAAAAGCCTTTTGCTGCTGCATGATAAAGAGTGTTGTAGTCAGCAGGTTTTGTATTGAAATGCTGTTTCGAATTGTATTATTTCATAACAGCAGTAAGGAAATATCACCTTTTTTTACCATTGGGAAATCACATACTACGAATACAGATAAAAATATATGAAATGAATTTAGAATAATTAATTGTGTTTTCAAAATCAATATGGATATTGTGGAGAAATGTTTTCATACATAAATGTAAAAAAGAAATTGTAAAAAAATATTTCACTAGAAAAACGCGATATGTTTGGCATTGATAGTTGTGACGTCAAGATTCTTGACGATGTTTCATAAAAAAATTATGGTTAGAAACAAAGTTGAAAATAAATCTGAACCGTGACGTATTATGGGCGTGGCCAATGCAAAGACCGTTTTTGCGGGAATTCAAATATTACAAATGTAAAAATACTTTTTATGCTACTAATAAGTAGCAATTTTTTTTCACTGGACTTTTTCATAGATCTTTATTACTTTAAAAATGTTTAAAAATATATTTCATATTTCCCTATTATGTTACAAACAATTTCTAGATTTTTGTGAAATCTAAAATCCTTTTTTTTAGTATACTTTTTTACACGGACAGCCTAGAATATATCCACCATGTAAAAATGGTATTTGAACATTAGAAATTAGAATCTAAATGGTATTTACGTCTAACACTGAGATGATGTGATAGAATAGTCTTGTAATTTTATCTATAACTTGTACGTATTGTTTCAAATCACACGATCTTGTCGCCGTGTGGGTAAAAAAAACTTGCTATGTGTCATGGTTTGAACCTCTCACAACAAAGTAATTGATCAACAAACGCGTGAAATAAGAGATTTACAAAAAAAACGTATCATTTTATGTGAAGACAAAATAACGTGAGTTATCTCGTAGACTTTTTTACTAGTTTGATTCAATTCGACGGATTATTTGACGCGTTCGGCGCAAGGCGTGCAGCACATAGAACCTTTTTCTACACGGGAATTCACAATTCAGTTTGAGTTGGTTTTCGTAGAGGCTTGCACGCGCGTCCGCGTTCTTTGTTTTTCGTGTCCTGTGATCTATCTAATCAGTTACAATAAAATAATACCGGTATCAATTGCATAACGATAAAACACAATTATTCCATCGTGTAATCCGCAAGAACCGTGCCTGTGTGACTCTCGTCCTTGTGCTAATAATCTTTATGACAGCGAGTTGTACAGTCGAATGTGAACAGTGAACATGGCAGACCCAACAAAACTGACAAGCGAGGAAACCGCCGAAATAAGAGAACAATTTTCGCAGGTTTGTGTGTATAATTACGTTAAATTATAACCAGTCGCCTTTCGGCGACCCCGATTCGAGGATCAAAGTCCATTTTGAGAATGTATCTCGCGCAGGATTTGCGATTATCGGCAAAACATGGCATGTCTGCGTCGCGCCGAGTTTGAAACCCTTTGCCGAATTTGCGTCTCGGAATATCGATTCGCCCTTCGAAAAGAGTCCAAAACCGCAAAAACTCAAACAGTATTATTTTGAACATACCTTTTGAGTGTACACGGATATTTTGACAGTTTTTACCTTGCTAAATTCGCCGTGTTTCAATTGTTTTCGTCTAGGTGGGAGTGGCTGAAATTACAAGACTTTGTCGCCGCATTTTGCTTGTCCCGTCATTTTTGTGGCCGAATTTAGCAATTTGTGACTTGGCTCGACTTCTCTGTTCCTTATATGGGCTTCATTTTGCATTCACGGCACTTTTAATCCGGCTGCGTCACAATTATTTCGCAAAACAACTCAAGGGATTCTTCGCATTCTCCAGTAATTCAATATGCAACAGAAGCATGCGATGTTGTCATTTGTCAACTGATTTAAAAATGGAACGCATTGTATTGTCTTATTTAAAAAATAATTTATGGCGACCACGGAATATGGTCTCTCAAAAGTTGATTAAACTTTCAATTATTAAAAGAAATAAATGTATACAGCATACTAGGTATTCATCGAAATTTATTTATGAACACGCAGAGTCTTTTACCTTAAAAAAATACATATTTAAAATAAAATACATATTTAAAATAATATAGAAAAACTTAAAAATTAAATTGAAAAGTATTATGTTGCATAAATACTATATATTTATTACACAGCAGTATTGTATAAAGAAAATATTTAGATGTAAAAAAATAATTAAACAATGTGTGCAGATAAAATTTTAAAAGGAAAAGAATTTACATAAATACCTTTAATTTTTTTTACTTATTCGTTTTTTCCACACGATAAAAACAATGATTAATAATAAAAATAATGTGACCTCACTGGGGTTACCCGTGCCGAGGACACTTAACAATATACTCTTTTTTTTAAAAAATATTTTTACATTTGAGAATATACAAAGAAGACTAAATATACGGAGATAGTTAACAAAATGTTCAGATCGTTTTATACACTACGTATTTATGTTTGTATTTCATTTATGTATACCTATATCATTAACATTTGAAAACGCACAATAAAAGAACAAAAACATAACATTAACTATACACGTGTGGAGCAGTTGATTCAATATTGGTTTTGGCGAATGAGACAATCCATTTCACTTTACCCAGCTCCACTGTCCAATTTTTTATAGCCTTTTTGAACATTTTCTCGTTACTAATTGTTTTAACGCACAGTGGAAGTAGGTGAAATCCGGCGCTCCCCAAACACTAGTTTTGGAGATCGTGCTTTTGCGGCTGCCGGCCCCTCTGCCTGGAACTAATTGCCTTCAAACTTACGAATCATCGACAGTCTCAGTCAGTTCAGATCCCAACTAAAATCCCACTTCTTTAGACATCATACCCTCAATTTTAAATCTGGAAATATAATATATCACTTTAGTTTAGTTAGCATGTAAGTTTAGGCATACAATTGTAAAGCGCGCTTAAGGTGATTTTTCACAAAAATGGCGCTATATAAATCAGTCAATATTATTATTATTATTAATACCTTTGTCATTTTCATCTTGTATTATACAAACATTAAAAAAATGCAAAAATGATAATAATATTATGAAATAATGTTTTGAATAAGTGCGTACTACTCAGGATTTTAAAAAAGTGCTTTAGTGTACAGGACCAAGGCCCGGTTGTCTATTAGTATTAATAAAAAATCTAAAGTAATAGTAATAATTTTAAAAATTATTACATAAACAAACATTTTAACACCTGGACAACACGTTTAATAGTGAGTGCACCTCTCTTGACGTGGTGATTCATCCGAATTATTTTACCTATTAGGCAACACCTGCGTTGCTATTCTGAACCGCTCTCGCAGCCGTAAAAAACACTTATATCTCGCGTATTTTGTATGTAAATACGCGAGATAAAAGCTTTTTCTACGGCTGCGAGAGCGTTAGGAATAGCAGCCCTGGTGATCCTGCTTCTAAGGTAAACAAACTCGCGTCTTTCAGAGTTGCTCCTAACGTTACTTCATTTATGTGCTGCTCATTACGGGCCACAGTACATACTTAACAGTTACATACCATATTTTATTTAAAATTATCTTTCAATAAAAAAAGGTGTCCCTTTGCCATATTTATTACAATATTTAGGAACAGCTAGCACTTCCATTTTAGTTTTTTTGTACTTTTCAACCCTATAGTCCTTAAAATATAGCTTAATTAGAATGACAGTTGTCAGCAAAAGTGATGACATAACTTTGTAGTAACGTCTAAGGAGTGATTTATATTGACACACGAAAAATCATTCGTATCTGGCATGTTAATTAATTTTTTCAATTCAATGCTTGACATATAAATCAACATAAATATATAAAATCAGCAAATTATAACAGGGATGGAGAATACCTAAAATAAGGGAATATGGAAGTCTAGGCATTTACAGGGCTTATGACCTGTCATTGGCTGGTTTAAGTGGCCACTTTACACACTGTGTAACATTCACCATTTTGCCTATGTTTGAATATCCATATTTCTTCAATTCTTCCATTTGTTGAATTTAGTTAAAGAGCTGAAACCTTTATTGTTGTAAAGAGATTCATCTGACTGAATTATTTCACACACTAGGCAACGCCTGAAAACAATTTTCCAATTTCAATTCAAAGCCCTGTAAATGCCTAGACTTCCATATTCCCTTATTTTCGATATTCTCCATCCCTGTTGTAATTTGTTAATCTTAATGACTCCCGAGGGGGTGAAATCCAGTCTTTTGTCTACGAACATTTGGACAAACTCAAATATTGTAATATAAAATCTGCTTTAAAACTAAAATAAACCTAATTATTAACGACGTTCCTACGAGGTTAGGTCATTTTGTAAAAATGTTAGAGATGGGACAAATTGATCAATGTAAATCGATCGAATAAAAAATCATTCATTTGTTGTTGTTCATAAAAAAAAGTATTTTTTGTCTTATTTTTTAGTAAATAATTGTCTTAAACACACTATAATAGGCTTGTTTTTGCGTTTTTATATCAATTTTCGAAAACCGAGTTTCATGTTTGCATAAAAAAACTGATAAAATCGATTTGATCGGTACATGGTCAGTGATCAGTAATTTCCCATCACTATTGACATTAGTTTGACAGCTGTCATTTTAATCAAGCTATATTTTATTTATTTATTTATTTTTACGTAAATGGCATAAATTGCCTTTAATATATATCGAACATAAATATGAAAAAAAAAACATATATAAATACATAATAAAAAAATATAAAATTGCACAACTATAACAATAGTAACAAGTAGGTAAATACACATAAGCAACCAAAAATATTAACGAAATAAATACATAAATATGAAAAAACAAAAACATTTTTAAATATAAAGAAAAGTTTAAGAATAATATTTCGAGAGAAAAAAAGAAATCAGACTCGTTTTATAACTATCAAGTCCAGAACCAAATATATCAGCCTTGTCCTCATACTGATTGCCATATCTATGGAGCCTAGGGATAGGCGAGTGCATGTGATAGTTGGTCCTAGAACTTGCAGAACAAAAAGGAGATCTGTGGCGGGTATGTCGACCGGTACACGGAAACACACCAACTCCAGCAAATCGGGACAGTCAATTAATGAATTGATCACTTTATAAAGTAATATTAGGTCAGTTAGGATTCTTCTATCAGAAAGTCTTAAAATATTTGCTGAAGATAACAATTGATTATAATTATATTTTAAGGACTATAGATTCATAATCATACGTCTCATACACCCTCAAGTAATAAAACTATTACAGCGCGCGGCGTGCAATGCGCATGGAATATCGCAATAGTCATGCCTAGCATGCTCTGAATATTTTTTTAATGTTTTAATTCCAAATAAAAGTTCTTTCAAATTAATCTATGTAGATTTTTTCAATGTCTCCCGTAATAATGGAATTAGGTGACCTTAAAAGTAAGGTGTATCAGAGACATGTTTATGTACAATGTAACCCTAAATATAGTTTATGAATCTAGGTTTTAGTGGGATCCACTATATCTTGTCTATGAACGCTCGGACCACAGAATTAAGAATAGTCCAGAAACCGCATACGCACATCAAACAGAAGGCGACTCAACTACTCATAAATGCGTAGGTTTACATTTTGATCCATTAGTTTCTTTGTAGACGTCGCTCAGTACGCAACTCCTGATTTGAATTCAACTATGCCGTGTTGTGTCCTTTTAAAGTGAAGAAATACTGCTAGGATCTTAAAGAAACAGGATGCAATCACATTTCATGCGTAATAAGCTAATGAATGTGTACATAACAAATGCATTACTTAAAAATTAAATTATTTTTCCATCTGTCAGATTGTCGAAAAAACAAAATGGAAATTTCGTTAGTGTTGCCAGGGTAGTAAATTTTTTACCCTACTTCGCTCATCTAATGAGAGAATTAATGAAAATTGAATCTCGAATTAAACAGCACTGTGATGGACGTTTGACCGACATTATCTTCAACACATCAAATATTATTTGACATGATATAAAAATATCCGTTGCATGTCAAATAAAATTTGTTTTATATTTTAAGTTCAATGTTCATTAATTCAAGTACTCTTATTATATGACCCTTTATTTATCTACTATGTTGTGTCAATCAATGTTTCCGCGTGCACAATAAAATTTTAGAGAAATTAACAGATTGCTTTTTTTTTACCTTACATTTGTGTTATGGTTATATTCTTCGCGATCTGGCAATATTACCCGGTTATTTTAAGTATGCGCGCGGCGAAAGTGTGTCTAAGTGGGGGAATTATCGGACACAGTGCGATGTATTCAAATATGATTCTACGCTCCTCTGGACTATTCTTAATTCTATGGCTCGGACATTTAAAACATCTCAAAATTCGCCAAAATGCAGCAGATTTTTGGCTTTGGCATTGGCTTGATTGGAGTATTAATATGTGCACGAATTATAGAATCGTTGCGAGTTGTGTTTTAATAATTATAATACGTATTCAATATGTATTTTAAGTAAGATAGACATTCATGGAACATTAATTAAAATGTACGCAATGTTCATTTGGTTAAGTGTTCTAACAAAAGCCTAACTCAATACAAAGCGAATGCGGATGTTGACAAGATATATTATCTCAACAAACGATGGAAAATCTTCCGGAAAAGGAATATTGTGTAAGTCTAGACGCGAATAAGTAATTACTAGCGACCGGTTTTTTTATTTTTACATTTTTACAATTAAAAAAAAAATTCACTTGTTATATTTTTACTAAAACTAAAATCCCACCAAGCCACTTTTTGTAGCTTGATGGTTAAGATTATATTTATACTGACTTAATAATATTATTTACATTTATAAAAACAATGAATAACAGATAAAAATTAACAGCCGGAAAGATCAGAATAAACATCTTTATACAAATAATAATACATAAATTTATTTTTTAAATACAAGAAAATATATGAAAAATTAAAATATTTACACCTAAGCTACTATTCATATATCAACTCTTGATCGAGTAGCCACTCTCTTATTTTGCTCTTGTTACAATGTGAGTTTAATTTAAGTTCTTTTGGTAATAAATTAAAAATTCTAGGTACCAAATATTTGAGAGTTCTATTTCCATATTTATTACATACTTTTGGTACTACCAAGACATCATTAGACGTGAAGCGTGTATTATGGTTATGTTTGAGAGGAAACTTGAATGTATTACTATTAAATTGTTCCAAAATGATGCAAAGCCACAGTAGTCCTCGAACAGGCAGAGTTTTGATTGTTTTGTACAGGAGATCATTATTACTTCTTTGTTCGTAAATCTCTGCAGGTACAATTCGCTTAACTATAGAATACTGTAGACCCTGGATCATTTTAATAATAGTTTTAGTCGAATGTCCCCACGACTTTATACCATATCTTATTATTGATTCTACTAAAGAAAAATAAATAATTTTAAGAGTGATGTTTATCGCTTTCGCTACACTGACTTGTTGGTATCTTTATTATAAAATTATATGTATTAAAAATATATCAGGGCCCGTATTACAATAGCTAGTTAATGTTATCTCAATTCAATTTTTATCTGCAAAGTAAAATTAAATTTTCAGCATGAAAAATAGATCACGTATTCACATTTTCGTACACAAATATCGATTTTACTTTATACCGCCTCGATATGTACCGATGAAGAAAGCGTTTGTTATCGCGGCCCGGGTATCCTGGGCCTCAATTATGAACGCTATCTTCATCTGATCTGTATATCGAGACGGTATACTTAACTTCTGTACTACCTATATCTTCCTCGGTATGTTCTACCTATTTGTCATATCGACATCATATGATCGAAACGAACCATGAATGACAGCAAAAATTAGTCCGCGTTCCTTACGTCATTAAAATTTTAAATGGTTCTCATTTATATTTTAATTAGGCTTCTGTGATAAAAAATGCTCACTTCAAAGCGATTATAATATCCAATGCATCCCAATTCAAGCAAAAAATGCTCGCTTGAACATGAATTTTGCATGACTTTTGGAAATCATCTAGATGGTACGCTTAGCGATCGTCTGTATGTATCTACCGATCGATTACAAAGCCGGCTCCTTTAACGTCTCGATACGTTTACTCCGGAAGATAGTAAAACAGACGAAAAAAAATATAATTACTAATATTTTTTTTATGGTGACACTTTCTTACACCTAGATACTCTTGTGTGTTAATAGGCCAGAATCTAGCGGCATTATTTTTCGCATCTAGCCACTCGTTTCGGAAACTGACAATTATGTCAGAATTAAATTCGACTTCAAAATTGACTTATTTCTCTCTTATATTTTAAATAGGCTTTTAAGAAAAAAAGTGCCAACCGCAAAACGATAAAAATTTAAGTAAATCGTAATTAAAGGAAAAATTGCTCGTTGGAACAAAATTTTTGTCACTTTCAACGCGTAGATAAACGTATCAAGGGGTTCTAGACCCGTCGGTATACATCGGTATAATCAAAACATAATGGTGGGGGGATCGGTAGTGTATCTTAGTATTATGTCGGGAGACTTTTATCTTCAACTATGACGTCATACTAAGGCGATGTCATTTCAGTGCGTTTCTGGACTATTCTTAATTCTATGCTGCTAACATATATTTACGCAAATATTTACCTAATATTAAAACTGATTTTAAAGATCCTCCTAATGCTCTTTCCTAAAGTTCGATTTTAACAAATTAATGTCGGTAATTTATTGAAAACAATAAAACTGAAATAGGTACATGATTATTTGATTTTTTTACAGCCAAATAGATGCCATTTTTATTCAAAACACAAACATTACACGGCGAACGACATAGTATTCAGATTACCGCCAATCCATTGTACAAATTCATGTATTCAAGTACATTTATTTGTAAAGAAAGTTATTACTTACTAGAAATGTACGCTGACCGCTCTTTATGAATTATTTATGTATGGTATTATTGTTATTTTCGCTTTCCTTGTCGCCATTTTCTTTTCTTTCCGCCTGTCATTTGTTTTGAGTTATGAAAATAGACCGCCACTCGCACCGGACATTGGAGAAACGCAAAAAATAAACATTGTTTGTACACTTTATGGCTATTCATATTTTTATTCCAATTACGGTAATTTAAGAAGTAAAATGAGAACGTAGAAATATATTACAGATATGTTATACCTACTAACAAAACTATAAAATAAGATTTATTGAAAACAAATGGAATATTTCAAAATAAAGTTTATATTTGAAGCACTAACTTTGTGGTTATTCATTATATAAAATAAATAAAACAACTTTGTTTTTAACCACTAATTTTTATTTTTCACCGACCGGTTTCAAACAAACAAGCTTCTTTGTCAAGGTTTACGTAACTTAAACCTTGACAAAGAAGCTTGTTTGTTTTGAAACCGGTCGGTGAAAAATAAAAATTAGTGGTTAAAAACAAAGTTGTTTTATTTATTTTATGGAATATTTCAATTTCAATTTTAAAAAATTTATTTATTCATATATATGTACATTACACAATGGAATATCTAAATTCATACATATAGAAATAATTAAAATAAGAAGGTAAAATTAGGTATGTATAAAAATAACACATAAGTATACATAATATCCAAAGAATAATATGTTTAAAAAGTAAGAGAATCTTGTAACGAAAAACTTCCTCGGAGACGTGGAAAATGTCAATGTCTAAAGTAATATTGTTCAACATAAAGATAGCCCTTCCAACAGGCATAACCATTGGCAGGTTGGTCCTGTATATTGGAATGTGAAACAGTCTATGCTGACGCTGTCTAAGGTACATAAAAGAAAAAGCACTGTCACTCAAGTTTTGCTCAATTGATTTCAACAATAACAACAAACCATCACGCCGTTTCCCCGTAGGGGTAGGCAGAAGGGATATAACGCCATATCACTCTATCTTTGCATACAGACCTCGCTTCCTCTACTTTCATACATCTTCTCATGCACGTTCGCCGATTATTCCTACTTTTGACATGTCCATCTTTGGTATTTGATGGACCCGATCGTGCCATGTCTTTCTCGGTCTTCCTCGTTTTCTATATCTATCAACATTCGCATCGTAGATCTTTTTAGCCTTAGCCATCTTTCGCTGTCCATTCGCTCTACATGTCCAAACCAACGCAGCACCCCTTTCTTGATTCTGTCGATAATGCATGTCTCAGCCTTACACAGTTCACGGATCTCGACATTTGTGCTCCTATCATGCATCGTTTTACCACATATTCGCCTGATGGATCGCATTTCGATAATTGATTTGCCCTAAAAGAAAAAAAACTTAACGGAAATGGAGAATTTTTAAAATGTTAATGTGCACAAACTAAATTTGTTAGGCATGTCCAAATCTTTGTAGTCAGGTACTGGATTTATTGCAACTACATTATTTGTCAAATAAATAAAAATGGGAAAAAACATATATGAAGGAAAAAAAAACAAATTCAAGCAGAATGTTAAGAAATATGTATTAAACAACTTATAAATTAAATATATGTATATTACATACAATTAAGAATAGTCCAGAAATCGCATACGCACATCAAACAGAAGGCGACTAAACTAATTATAATTGAGTAGTTTTACATTTTGACCCATTAGTTTCTTTGTAGACGTCGCTCAGTACGCAACTCCTGATTTGAATTCAACTATGCCGTGTTGTGTCCTTTTAAAGTGTAGAAATACTGCTATGATCTTAAAGAAACAGGATGCAATCACATTTCATGTGTAATTAGCAAATTCATGTATAAATTGCAAATGCATTACTTAAAATTGAATTATTTTTCCGTCCGTCAGATTGTCGAAGAAAAGAAAATTGACATTTCGTTAGTGTTGCCAGGGTAGTATTATTGTTAACCCCACTTTGCTCATCTAATGAGAGAACTAATGAAAATTGGACCTCGGATTAAATAACTCTGTGGCGGACATTTGACCGACATTATCAAAACATAAAATATTATTTAACATGATATAAAAATAAATCCGTTTTATATAAAATAAAATTTGTTTTATATTTAAGTTTAAAGTTCATTAATTCAATTACTCTTATTAAATGACCTATGACGTATCTACTCTGTTGTGTCAATCAATATTTCCGCGTGCACAATTGCTTGCTTTTTTGCAAAACAGATTGCTTTTTTTTACCTTACATTTGTGTTGCGCGGCGAAATCACGAATGCGCGCGGCGAAAGTAAGGCATATTGGAGGGATTTTTAGACACAGTTCGATGTATTCAAATATGATTCTACGCTCCTTCTGGACTATTCTTAATTCTATTGTATATTGTTATTATTAGAGCACACAATAATATTTTTATAAATTCAAAATAAAACATTCATAATAATATTTTGAGTTTGTTCCGATTTTCGTATTTTTATTATCTCAGATGGCGGGAGATGTTTGACTCATGAACTTGATCATTGATTTGTTTGTTTATTATTTTATTTATTTATTGTTAACATCCTGAGTCAAGTACCGCATACATAAATGCTTCCTATCACACAAACCACTACTTCCTTCGGCAGTAAATTATCGCTTCCGTCAAATGACACACAACATGGTATTTTTAAATTTGGACGGAATGCATAAAGAAATGTGCTTTCTCACTGTAAAGCAAAAATAAAATAGAATGCTCTACATAAAATAAATAGGGTATTATCACTCGGGAGGAATATCGGATTTAACCTACTCTACAAATAAAAGATTTTTTAATGATTCTCCTAGTGTTTATATAAACCCTTATAATGAATATTTTAATTCATTATTTTCGTTCCGAAAATAAGGTCTTTCGAAAACGATCGTTTCTCAAGTTGGTATTAAATCTTGCCACAGAAGTTCACGAGTAATGCATTCATTTTAATGTTCGTAATGCCACAGGCCACTCATAGAAATATAAGGAGAGTTGTCTATGCATATTATTTTATTCCCCCCCCCCTTACCCACTCCACACTCCAGCTCCAGGCACTAACAGATGAAAGTAAAAAAGGATTACATTTTACATCTCGAATTTCTTTTAATATTTTATGGTTTTCAAGCTCTTCTTCATATTAATTTATTATGATAATGACAAATTGAATTATCAATTTATCATGAAAATTATAAATCACAACTCGTAGCATTTGATAAGTAACAGGACGCTGAAAATGTAAACAAACGACACATAGAAAAAGGAAGCTATCTACAATACTCTATAAAATCCATAGACATTGATAAAAACAATCCGATGACGTCACAAAACATCCGAAGACGTCATATTTAATGACGTCACAATTTTTTTTTTTTTTTTGGCACCATTAAAATTACTAGAATTTAATGCTTTATATCTTAATAAGAATAGTACCGATCGGTGATTTTTAAGATTAATTTATTAGCTAATAAAAAAAATCCATGGTAATGGGCAATTATCGTGGATGTTTTTATTAGCTAATAAATTAACTTGAAAAATCACAAGACAATCGGTACTATTCTTATTAAAATCCGTTAAGAAATAAGGGAGATATAAAGGATCAAAGTCTAGTCATTTGGATGTAAATTAAAACAGACAACTCATGACGTCACTAAGTTTGACGTCATCGAATGCCGAGATAGTTTTTACGTAAAAATTTATGATTCGAGTAGAGTAAGGGGAATGGGGTGACTTTGATCAGTTTCGAACTTTAAACGTGTGAGCGAGAAAATAATAAAAACTTGATGATCAAAGTCAACCCTTCGGAGCGGGGTCGCTTTGATACATCATGATTTTATGCGTTTGTTTTGAACATTTTATTTTATTTTTCTTTATTTAGATTTAAAAAATATAAGTATACAACGTATACAACATTACTACTAAAGACATTTTTTTTATAAATTTAATACATATATTTTCATTAACGTTTCGTTTTACGTAAAAAAAAAAACAATTCTTGTGGATGAAATGAGGAGTGACGTCTTACAATAATTTGTTTATTTTATTTTTAATCAGTAAATATTTTTTTGTATAACATATAAATTATAAAAAAACGGTGTTTTCAGTTAGTGCTACACAAAAAATAATTATAAATATAACTTTTCACTTCTTTCTGAATTATACTATCCATTCTCCAATAATAAATTACTTACAAAAAAAAACACTCAGGTATTAGGAAATTATGAAAAGGCGTGTAAATAATAAGCGTTTAAGTCGAATCTCAACCCTCATCGTTTCTGCCCTGCAGAAGTAAGCAACCATTTGCTTTTTTTGATATTTTATTTTTTTTAATTTTATTCGTTCTTAAAAAATATTTTAATGTGCCAATATGTCTTCTTGCTCATACTGATCATCGTGGTATTAATATAAAATAAAATGTCACATGATGACACTCTTGTAATAAAATATTTGTCACTGAAAAGATTAAACAATTATTGATATTACAATAAACCACCTGATTTTGATAAGACAGCGTCGTGCGCTCAAATTATCAAAACTTTATTCAATATTTGTATAGACCCATTTTTCGCATTTTCATTCATGTTTAATTTATTAAATTGCTCGATTAATAAACCATCGTCACTGGAACACTTGGCGTTCAATGTTCTGACCCGCCGGTTAAGAAATAAAGACGTGCTGTTCTTTAATCAGCACAGCACAAACTAAACTTGCATGCACCAATGTCCCGATTGTATCGTATTGTAAACTCGAGACAGGATCTGTGCCTCGATTATGAACGATCTTCATCTGTATATATCGAGACGGTATACTTAACTTCTGTACTATCGGTATGTTTTACCTACTTGTCATATCGACATCATATGATCGAAACAAGCCAATGGAATGACCGAAATATTTTAAATAATCCCACTTCGCCCGTTTACCTGAGAGAGCTCATCCAACCTCTTTCACGACACGGACTATCTCTTCGTTCTAGTAACGAGAGAACCCTTTTAATACCCTGTCATCGTTCTAATTTTCTTGCCTCCTCTTTCACAGTAGTAGTCGCTCGATTGTGGAATAATCTACCCACTAATGTTAGAGACGCCCCTTCTTTATTTACATTTAAGTCAAGATTGAAATGTCACTATCTTAATATTTAAATTGTTCCTGTATCTTTCTTCTTTCCTTCCCATCCCCTCTCCTCTCTTCATAGTATAGTGTTAATTTTTTAAAATATATTTTTATTTTGTCAATCTTTGTTTTTTATTTTTGTATAAAATTGTAAGATTCAATATGTTCGTGTATTTATAATTTTCTCAAACTGAACGGTTTGGGTAGGTAGGAAGAAATTGCCTTAAGGCAATATGCCCGCGCTTATATGTATATTTATTTATTATTTCACGTTTTACATAAAACTTTATTTTTTAATAGCCCCGCCACACTATGCTCCTTGCGCTGCTCATGCTCATGCTCCTCACGCTGCCGCCCTCTCGCGCGACGTTCCGCACTTGTCATTTGTCTTTCTATACAATGGACGATGAAACTGTGACAGCGTGCGCGCGATGCATTTTTAGTACAGCAAATTATATCAATGTATATTAATATGAAATGATGGAATATTTTTGTTTTTTATATATTTTTTTAATTACTATAAAATAAAAAAGTACCTTATAGTCTTTAACAGAATATTTTCTTTTCTCTTTCTAATTAAACACAAATATTAAATCTGTCTATTTATTATAGGAGCAAAAATTCAAAAATATTTATTGTTTACCTACGAACAGGCCATGCCTTTGTGGGATTTTCGTTTGCTATTTTTACAGTTAATACATATGTAATTATCCTTTATTTTTATAATAGGTGCTTTGTTTCACCTCTTCTGTAAATTGTAAAAAATTACAAAAAATAGTTTAAAAAATATCATACAAAGAAATATACATCATTTAAAAATGACGTGAGCGTCTTGTGTGAGCGCTCGATGCGTACATTGCGTACTGCGACCGCGCGATTATATGCCCCCCACTCGCGCTCATATTGCCGGCTCTTTGACTCGCGCTCAAAAAACCGACAAAATAAGGAGCGATGGGCACGAGGAGGAGCATGACGAGCGGCATGACGAGTAATGTTGCCACACTACGTCTCTGCCTCCTTTCCTCGCTACTTCCCATACCACTCGTCGAGTGTGTGGCAGGCCCATTATATGAATACCTCACTGGGCACAACTCGTGTCGAGGCATTCATTTACATGATTTAATATATTATACTTATAATGTCTAAAAAATATATATAAGGTACATATAAAATTTATTTGACATTTAAATCCACACAGATACTCGTATATACATATATAAAGAGAGAGAAAAAAAAATAAAAAGAAAGAAAAAGAAAACAACATTATAGTATTAGATCAGCTCACACATTTAATTACTGTGCAGACATTGGGTCAAGTAACAAGCTACTGTCAGTCATATTGTATATGTATACAAAGTTTAAAATAAAATAAAATAATGACTGTCATTGTCGTTTTATGGGCAATATATTTATCTATATCCCGATACATTTATCGCAGGATGCGAAGTATTTATTCAAGCATATATTAATATAGATTCTATATGTCTAATATTTTTACAGTTCGTAATAAACATGCAGTTTTGTATGTAGGCGATCTCCTCTCCCGCTGAAAATATACAGATACCGGGTATTCTTGTTTTTTAAATAAATAAAAAAATTAACAATATTTTGGGTATGTTAAAATGTTTGTAGACAATGCTGGATTTAACTCCCTGAATTTAGACTGAAACTGAATTCAATTGAGTTTGAAAACGTCCTAACAAGACGAAACGCGTCACAATGTACGCTCTTGTACATAAAAAAAATAGAAATTTAATCCAATTAACGTGTTTTTATATTGGAAAATAATAATAATAATCATGGTTTCTTAACAAAAATAACAATTACTTTATCTACTACATATACACTTAGTTAATAGAGATCTCTGAATCATTTCTAGTCTGCCTAACTAGGTACAACCTGTTTTAAGGCAGACATTTTAATGCAAAATAAACAATAACATACTTTTAAATTTATTTCAACAGAGAGGGAAAACACGATTGAGAGGGGAATATGGACGTCTAGGCATTTACAGGGCTTATGACCTGTCATTGGCTGATTTAAGTGGGCACTTTAAACACTGTGTAACATTTTTATACTTCTTCTTTTACCAACAATGTTTAAGTATTTAAATTTATTTCAACAGAGAGGTAAAATATTTTTGAGAAGGAATAATGGAAGTCTAGGCATTTACAGGGTTTATGACCTGTTATTGGCTGGTTTAAGTGGCCACTTTACACACTGTGTAACATTCACCATTCGACGACAGATATAAAAATAATTCAATTTTTAAGTAATGCATTTGCTACTTAAACATTCGTTTGTTAATGACACGTGAAATGTGATGCCATCCTGTTTCTTTGAGATCCTAGCAGTATTTTTACACTTAAAAAGGACACAACACGGCATAGTTGAATTCAAATCAGTAGTTGCGTACTGAGCGACGTCTACAAAGAAACTAATGGGTCGAAACATAAACCTACTCATTTATGGGTAGTTTAGTCGCCTTCTGTTTGATGTGCGTATGCGGTTTCTGGACTATTCTTAATTCTATGACAAAATGTTTTAAATAATCCCTATTTAAAACATTATTTTCGCCATTCTTTAAGGACATTAAACTTTTAATACTCCTGTATTTTACTATACACTATTTCAAGGTTAGGTTAGCGAAATGTGTAAAAGACAAAAGCCGCTTTGCTTTGGCGTCTGTGTCTATTATTCTGGGCGTAAGTAAACAATATGTACATCTGTCCTCTTCCCACGCGCTGTCTTTGCAGCGAAATGAAAAGAGATGACATTAATTCCGGCGAAGGCTGCATAACAAATGAGAAACTGATCGTTTTGTTTTTGCAAGAAGCGAATGTGTTCCGAATTCAATACGTATTCGCGGTTGTAAATGCCATTTTCCTTTGAAGATTTGCCTAGGAAATTTTTGGTTGTGATTAGAACAATATTTGAAAATGTTTTTGAATATATTTAGCGGGACCAGTATACCCACACGTTCACATTCTTAATTCGTAGTTTTTAAGTCAACAAAAGTTACCAATATTTTTAGTTTTTCTTTTATATAATTTTTTTTATTAAATATATATTATACTAGCGGACCTGACAGACGTTCTTCCCGTACGTTGGCTTGCCTGCTATTAGCTGGTTCTGCAAATATATCTTCGATATTCAAATTATCCATCTACCGGGTCAAATTGTGAATCTAAACCATCGAGGGGTTCACTCAAACCCACAAAAATTTTCATCAAAACTAAAAAAAAAAAAATCGGTCAAAAAACATTTCTTTTTCCTAGAACCAGATTTATAAATAAATAAAGACACGTTATTTATTTTTGCCTTTTTTGAGCTATTTATATATTCGTAATAATCTCACTTCAATTTGTTATCTTTTATTTGTCGTCTTTTATTTGTATGTTTCTTTTTTACTATTATGCAGTTTAAAAAATAAAAAAAAAACCTAATTTGTCTAGTTTTTATTATTTAGTTCATTATATAGTTATATTTCATATTATATATTACATAATAAAAAATTTACTGCTGTGATTATTTCTGTAAAACTTTTTATTGTAAAAGCTTCTTTGAACCGTTGATGTATAAATAAATAAATAAGGGTTAGTTTTTCATTTAAACTCCTCCTGTAATTGGTAAGTGTCCTCGTCGTGCTCAAATTACTGCTCTAGTGCCATAATCAAGGAAGAAAATACGGGAATACGTGTAAATGAAGAAAAGTGATACCGCGTTTTACCCTAAGCCCTCTAAAGTTTTGACACTTATTTCATTCCCAGCGCGAATTTAGTCATTATTTAACCGCCAGCCGGGTTTTTTCGTGAGCTTGACATTGTCTCTATATTCTAACCAAACGAAACTGGACTGGTGTAGTTACACTTATGCTTACATTTGAGTCGATGTTAAAAATCTTAAGTCTACAAAAACGTAGAAATAACATTGACTCTGTATTTATGTTTAATTTACTAAATGACTTAATTGATGTACCAACGTTACTGGAACAAGTGGCATTCAATGTTCCAATCCGCCGGTTGCGAAATAATAATGTGCTGTTCCTTAATCATCACAGCACAAACTATAGCTTGCATGCACCAATGTCCCGATTGTGTCACTTTGTAAACTTGATCTGTACTTTTTGGTATAAGTCTTTCTAGATTTAAAAAATCACAAAAAAGACCAGATCTTGTCCTTGAGGTAGTAATTATCAAATTCAGTCAGATGAATCTCTTCACAACAATAAAGGTTTCAGCTCTTTAACTTCACTAAAATAAACAAACGGAAGAATTGAAGAAATATAGATGTTCAAACATAGGCGAAATAGTGAATGTTAAACAGTGTGTAAAGTGGCCACTTAAACCAGCCAATGACAGGTCATAAGCCCTGTAAATGCCTAGACTTCCATATTCCTTTATTTAAGGTATTCTCCATCCCTGTTGTTATTTGTTAATCTGATTTTATATATTTATGTTGATTTATGTGTCAAGCATTGTATTAAAAAAAATAATTAACACGCCAGATACGAATGATTTTTCGTGTGTCAATATAAATAACTCCTTAGACGTTACTACAAAGTTATGTCGTAACTTTTTCTAACAAATGTCATTCTAATCAAGCTATATTTTAAGGACTATAGGCCTTCTTTAACTGCCAGCGGGGTTTGGTTGAATTTAATACAATTTCCGTGGATCGCTAGTTCCTCTTGAAAATCGACCTGTTTAACAACGCTTATTCCAAGGCAAATATTTTCTCAAAGACAGTTTACACTCTCCATAACTGTTATGACTATTTAATTTGGATCGCGTGTTTCCCTATGAATTCCTTCAATGAAATTAAAATATTTGTGTTCGCTCTGATAAATATTATTATGAGATTTCTATAGTAGATTCTGATTTTTCGCTCAGGTGAATCCGAAATCACAATTTTCAGTCAAAAGAGTGAAACCACTACACTATGTAGATTCAAATCTGTACATTGGAGGATAGTTATGAACACGGGAGGCCTCTCTCTGCCGTTTTGAAGTTTAAAATGCAGAAATTATCGCAATAAGTTATTTTATACGTGAATAAAACACCGAAGTCTACTTTCGGCACATATATGCTTTTTTAAATAATAAAATAAAAATCCACATTGTTTTAATGCAAAAAATATCAGCAGTCCCAGATATGCTATTTAATATACATATATAGCTTGCTTCGAAAAGTAGCGTGGATGCTTGGACTAGAGAGATTTTATTATTCTTATGCTGATATAGAGTCAATGTTCAATATTTCCAGTCTACAAAAACCTACAACTAATATTGATTCCATATATATGTTCGGCATACTAAACAGTATAATTGATGTTCCATCATTACTGGGACAAGTAAAGTTCAATATCCCGACTCGTAGGTTGAGAAACAATGAAGTTCTGTTCATCGATCAGCATAGAACAAACTATGGCCTTAATTCTCCAATGTCGTATCGTTAACTCAAGACAAGATCTGGACTTTTTTGGTTTAAGTTTACAAAGATTTAAACGAGCACTAAATAAATAGTCTAGATCTTGTCTTGATGTCCCTTATGTTTGTCATTAAAAAAAAAATGTTTTTGACTATTTTTTTATTGTAATTTTTAAACCCTATAAATTGTATACATGGACAATGTCTGTTAATAGATAAATATGTATTATTATTAGATTAAGTTTTTCTACTGTAATTTCTTGATGGATCTGTATTTTAATTATTATAATAAAAATACGTATGTAGTTTTATTCCACTTTTATTTATAAATTTTAATAATTAGTTGAATTGAGTAACACGGACTTATTTTTAGTCTCTCACCTGTCTGACGATGTCGGTCACGAGGAAACCCGGTCACTGGTAAACAATTTATAAATAAATGTGGAATAAAACTAAATATGTATTTTTTTTATTATCGTGTATTATTTTTATCAAATAATCATTATTTTACTTTGCAAGATCTTCATAGGTTGAAATTATCTCATTTGTTTCAAAAGTTTTTATAAAATTCGGGTCTATTTTAATGAATTGCTGTATGTATGTTAAAAAGTAAGAAAAAACTATTTTTGACGAAAAGGAGCTTTTAATCAATCAAATGAAAAGACAAAAGTTTTACATGTTAAGCGTAGTTACAAGTGCTTTACATTAGTTCAGTATCTGTAAATGATAGTCATTGCTTGCTGAACATCTCGGTCAAAATAATCTGTTAGATTGTCATCATCCGTTTTCGGGCAGCCAAGTCGTTATTTTGCAAATCGCAGTACGTTTACGTCTTTTTTTCTTTTTCTGAAATTCTGAAAACTATTCGAATTTTAATATTCGGAGTTCGAATAGTTGGAGTTCGGATAGTTGGAGTTCCACTGTATATCGGCTAGTTGTTATAAGTACCCTAATGTATTCATAACATTTACATTAGGTACCTATAATTTAAATAAATTAATATTTGCGGTACGCTCATCTCACTTTCTTTTCTCGTACCTTTTCACTATATTAATGAGTACCATCTCTTTTTAATGTGTCAATGACTTGCTCAAATCTCATATCATATGCAAATGTCTTATAGTTAATTAGTTATCATTAACACACCCTTATCCGCACCTGGGCCGCGATTATAAAGGCCGTCTTCATCGGTACGTACCGAGACTGTATACTTAACTTCTGTACTATCTCTATCTACCCCGGTATGTTCTACCGACTTGTCATCTCAACGCCATATGATCGAATCCAACCAATGAATGACGCTGAAAATTTAGTCCGCGTTCCTTACTTAATAAAATTTTTAAATCGTTCTCATTTGTATTTTAACCCTCCCTCCCCGGTGATGTGTAGCTAGCAGGCGCGTGCGGTGACTTTTATAAGTAAGGGTGCTGACAAAAAATAATCATGTTCTTAATTTTAGTAGGTTTATTCAGAATTATTTTATACGCTATATAAGTTGTTCATTATAATAATAATAAATAATAGTTGACAATCAATAAATTGACGGAGCACAGGCGCGTCTGGAGGTGAAGCTGTAATTTTTCTTCTTTTTCCACTCCTAAGTGGAGCATGTGGACATCACCAGACGCCTCCGGGAGACCTTATCGTTAGCCAGCACTCTCGCCTCCTCCAAGGTCAATTCCGCGTCCCTTAATTCCGCCGAATAAAGCTGAAAGATCGCCATCGACGATCTTCCAAGACGGTCCCCGTAGGTGTGAAAAGGAGATAACAATATGAACATCAAAACACCTAAAACAAGACCCGAGACAATCGTTCTGAAATTTGGGCCAAGTGTCAATAATACGTTACTTCAAACATTATGATAAACGTTATTAGAGTCGTTTTTTCTTTGAACTATACAAGTAGGATGCTTCTTATCTCTCCGAGATTCGAAAGAGAAACCTTAATTCTTATGAACCTAAAGCGCGTGCGCGAAAATTTGGACAATTGCTATGGGAACTAGACGCAACTCGACAAGCAGCATCCCGCGTATACAACAAATACTATCAAGAACTTGTTCTAGATATTTCCTAGATATTCAGTACGTACGTTGACATGAGAAATACGCATAATATGTAGCTAGGTATGTATACTGAAGATATTGTTTGAATCGTGTGCACCCGAACGTCCTCAGTGAAAATTTTAGGAATACATATTTGAAGGTTTTATTTTGTATTTATAATATATATTTTTAAAAATTCATGTTATTTTTTAATTTTCAAGGGATGCGCCGCATCCACAGTATCTATGGACGGAACGCGCCTGGTACTTAGTACATATTGCGTCTAATAACCATAATATCTGTATAAATATAATAAATATTGGGTTTAGATTTGCAGTATTCCTCCATTACACATTTACGTATCGACTGAAATATTTTGTTATTAAATAATAAGTACTTATTAGGCACAAAAAAAGGATTTTATCGGAAATCGGAGATAAATTACAAATATCATCAATAGTATACTCACAGTATACCAATAACACCTGGCGTTACACGTTCACTACATGTCCAGTCACGTAGTCCAGTACTAGCTACGAGTACTTAGTAGATCTCGGAAGTTTGCGCGGGCGCACGTTTCGCCCGAGTCGTTTAGCGATACCTAATTGTTTTTTCACGTTTTCAGCAGTTAGACTTAAAATATTATCATCTTTGAATGAAATTAATTTAATTAAAGCCATTCCCTATTCATATTCCATTTTTCCCTTTTTAAATCTCTTATTTTTTTAACGCGTAGTGACTATACAGCACCGTAACGCGTCGGTGTTTTTAGGACAGTAAGGGAAAGGTTAAATAGGCTTCTTGATAAAAAGTGCCCACTTCAAAGCGATTTAAAACTCCAATAAATCCCAATTCAAGGAAAAAATGCTTACTTAAAAATGATTTTTATAAGTCTTTTGAAAAGACGGTATACTTAACGATCGTCTGTATTTATCTACAGAGCGATTACAAGGCCGCTCTCGATAGTACACCCAGAAAGATAGTAAAACAGATGGAAAAAATACAATAACTAAATTTATTTTTTACAGTGGTAACATTTTACGGCTAGATGCTCTTGTATCTTAATGAGGCAGTATATAGCCAGTGCATCTAGCCGCTCGTTTTCAAAACTGACAGTTATGTCGGAATTTAATTCCACTTCAAAATTTACTTATTTCTCTTATATTTTTAGTAGGCTTTAAAAAAAAAAGTAGCAAACCGTAAAACGATTAAAAATTTAAATAAATCGTAATTAAAGGAAACATTGCTCGGTGGAACAAAATTTTGTAACTTTTAATACGTGGATAAACGTATCGAGGGGTTCTAGACCCGTCGGTATAAACCGATGTACTCACATCAAAACTTGATGGTGGTATCGATAGTATATCTTTGTAGTCGGTCGGGAGAATTTTATCTTCAACTATGACGTAATATTAAAGCTTTGTCATTTAAGAGCGTAGATATGTGTACCGTGACGTACGCTTCGCCTTGTTTTATATCGATGTACCTTCCCAAAACTTGAAGGTCGTCGGTAGTATATCTTTGGAATTTATCTTCAACTATACCGTCAAGGTGAAGGTATGCCGTCTTTATCTTCCCGTCATAATCGAGGCCCAGATATATGAAAATGTATCTGAAAGGAAATGTTACCATAAAATTTATAAAAAAGGCATCTATAAATTTGATTATGTACATAAAACTTCCAAACATTCCAACTGCAATTTTGAAAAATTGTGTTTTTTGGGTTGGTGACCAACTTAAGGTTTTTTAACCTACAATCTTATCACCTTTTCACTCGTATCTACAAAGTGATCGATTAATTTCGATAAAATCATTTCGATATCACTAAATTGATTACGTCAATCGATTTGTATGCCTAGAACCCTGTCGTTTCTCGGATGGTTAGTGACGCGACGTAGATATAACGCTAAATAATATACACAGTCGACACTTAATAAATTAATTTTATCGGCATGTCGATTACTATCGCCATACAATCTGTGTTATTTTGTTTTTAATTTATTTTATTTATTCGTTTACGAAATCAGTTTTAAAAAAAAATAAAACAGACAAACGTACTTGACACAAATTTATTAGTGACAATATTTTGAGTTTTCTCAAATTTTTGTTGACTGGATTCAACCCACAAACTTGCCACAAACTTTCCCCAATGACTTTAAAACTTGGAGCGCAGTTTATTGAGCAAGTTCATCAATATAAATATTTAGGATACTGACTGAACGATAAATGGGATCACTCGCAAGAGATCAAAGTCAGAATAGAGGTGGCGCGAGACTGCTTTTTCAGGATGCGTGACCTTCTTTGCAGTAGAGACTTTAATTTAGACCTCCGAATGCGCATTACTCGATGTTACGTCTTTTCAGTACTTTTTCACGGCGTCGAAACGTGGTAATTCACCCAAAACACTTCAAAAAAGATCGAAGCCTTTGAAATGTGGTGCTACAGGAGGATATTAAAAATCTCCTGGGTCGATAGAGTCCGAAACGATGATGTTCTCCGACGGATGGAAAAAGATAAAGAGGTACTGAAGACCATAAAGAAAAGAAAACTTGAGTACTTTGGGCATGTGATGAGAGGCGAGTCATTCTACAGGGAAAGATTGAAGGGAGACGCAGTGCAGGTAGAAGGCGCATCTCTTGGCTTAAGAACTTGCGCGACTGGTTCCATTGCAGCACTCAGTCCTTGTTCAGGGCAGCTGCCAATAAAGCAAGAATCGCAATGATGATTTCCAACCTCCATCGGGGAGAGGAACCATAAGAGGAAGAAGAAGGATTCAACCCACCCCAGGGAGTTAAAGAATAATATATTACAACAGAGACGAAGAACTTTTTTTTAAATCTTGAAGTAGGGTACACAGAAACATTCTTATGCGTGCTTTAATCATTTTAGAGAAGGAAAATGGAGATCTGGGCGTTTATAGGGCTTATGATCTGTTATTAGCTGGTTTAAGTGGCCGCTTAGCCGTCAACGGATCCACACGGAATGTGTTTCTTTAAAACAAGATAAAATAAACATATTTTTTTATTTTGTTTATATCAGCAGTTATACAAACAAAAAAAAAATAAAATATACAGAGAATAAAACCAATGAAATACTCGTACAATACATGTTAGTGTTTTTGTGTGAGTGTAAGTGTGTGAGAGGGTGGGTGAGTGGGTGTTTTAATGGAATGAGCGTGGACATGTATATAATATTATTGCACAAGTGTCAAAAAGATATAAAATAAGATTTTATTATATTATTATAGAAACTAAGTATACGACAAAAAAGTGTGTTTTAAAACGCACATTTTAAATGTTAATTTGTTACAATCAAACGGATCAATTAGAGGAAAGTTCAAATTATATTCACGAGCTAGACGTATAAGTGGAGAGTTCTGGGTATGAAAGTACTCTCAAGTTCTCTAAAATGTTCTTCATCTCTGTTGTAATATGTTAATATTAACAGCTCCCCCAGGGAGTTAAATCCAGTCCTTGTCTACAAAAATTTGGACAAACTCGAAATATTGTTGATAAATCCACATGGTCCATGAAGAAGTATAGAAATTGAAAAAACAAAGTTTACAGGCGTTGCCCAGTATGTAGGTGAAATAATTCAATTAGATGAATCTCACCCGCATAAATAAAGGTTTCAGCTCTTTAACTTCACAAACATCAACAGATGAAAGAATTAAAGGAATATAGATGTTCAAATATGGGCAGAATGGTGAATGTTACACAGTGTGTTAAGTGGCTACTTAAACCAGCCGATGACAGGTCACAAGCCCCGTAGATGCCTAGACTTTTGTATTACCTCCTTTAAAATGTTCTTCATCTCTGTTGTAATATTTTAATCATAATATGAAACCTTTTTTTGAGTCCTTAGATACTTAATTCTTATCATTTTCCCCTTAGATTATTCGGTGCCTTGTACATTTTTTGGGTCCTCCAAGATATTTTTTAAATAATTTTTCACGTTTTTTTGACAAACTATAGTCCTTTAAATATAGCTTGATTTTAAAAAAACAGCTGTCAAACTAATTTCATCAGTGACAGGAAATTACTGATTTAGAAAAACGCAAAAACAAGCTCAGTAGGTGAAATAATTCAATTACACGAATCTCACCCGCATAAATAAAGGTTTCAGCTCTTCAACTTCACAAACATCAACAGGTGAAAGAATTGAAGGAATATAGATGTTCAAATATTGGAAGAATGGTGAATGTTACACAGTGTGTAAACCCACCCAAACCAGCCAATGACAGGTCATAAGCCCTCTAGACGCCTAAACTTCTATATTACCTTCTTTAAAATCTTCATCTCTGTTGTAATATGTAAATATGAAAGTATAAAAAAAATAATATTAAGTTTGTTAAATACAGTTAGAATAAATTATCATTTACAAGGTAATTAAAAAAATATTTATTTTTAGTTTATTTTTAAGCTTTCTTTTTTAGGTCTATCAAGTTCTTTTTTTAACAACAGGCATAATGGTGAATTTTACACAGTGTTTAAAATGATCATCCGAACCAGCCGGTGACAGGTCATGTTAAGACAGCTCTGTAAAATGCCTAGATTTTCTTTCATATTTCCTTTTTTTTTTTTTTTATATTTTTCGTCTCCGTTGTAATACGATATATCAAGTTTGGGCTATGTATAGCGTGTGAGCTCGCCAATATATGACAGTAAAAATTTTATTGTCTTTGAATTTCCTAGAGTTTTAACCATCGAAAAAAAAAGAAGATTGCAAATCAAATCAACAGACAATGGAAATTTGATGTGTATTATTTTAATATATTGTTTATAACAGAAAAATACATAGAGAAATATGCATTTTTATTTTTTGTAATAAAAACAATCTAGTAAATTCGAATAAATAAAAATACGCTTTATATTAACAATATTAATCAAAATGCAAAAATAACATTGAATACTTGAAAAATAAATATTATTGAGTGTTACAAACATAATTTAAAAAACGGATAGCGATTAAAAGTAAAAACTATCTTTAGTTTAATTCTTATAGCGATAAATACATAAACATTATAAAACAGGAATTATACAAATACAAAAATAATATTTTAACTAGGCGGCTACCTACACGGTTAAATTTCGAAACACCACGCAATTTCTTATCTCGGCTACGCTATGTAAAATGAACAAAAATATTTAAATTAATAATTTCATCACGTCATGAAGTCGCCCCTGGGTAGCGCCTGCTAACGTCAATCAACAAAAACATCCTCGTTTTAATTACAATATTTCGGCTACGCCATGAATCTCTTTTTTAAATAATTTCTCACGTCACAAAGTCGCCCCTGGGTAGCGCCTGCTAACGTCAATCAACAAAAACATCCTCGTTTTAATTAGAATATTTTGGCTACGCCATGAATCTCTTTTTTAAAATAATTTCTCACGTCACAAAGTCGCCCCTGGGTAGCGCCTGCTAACGTCAATCAACAAAAACATCCTCGTTTTTATAACAGTATTTCGGCTACGCCATGAATTTCTTATAAAAAATGTCAAAACGTCACAAAGCCACTCTCTGAGTGTCGCTACTGACATCATTTACAAAAACATAATTATTTGTGCTTTTTTCAGGTACGCAACATTTTTTTTTAAATACACCTACCTAACCGATAAAATACTATTAGTAATCAAACCAAGGTTTGCTTTAAAGTTCCGTATGGCCAAATAATATTTTTTATTATTAGAATATTATTGACATGTAGTTCAAGCATTGCGGCATTCACGTTGCTTTACTTCTGAGAGCTCAACTGCTATGTTTTTCTATGGTTATGTTTACTGTCATCTGTCAAGTATTGGCGAGCTCACAGGCTATACTTACGCCTCAAGTTTTATAAAAAATTAGTTCATTGTAGTTCATACCCGTGAGAAAATGTGGCTGTCGTGTGAACATTATCAATTATTGCACTTAATTATGGAAAATTACAAAAGATGGCACCTGGTTCGCTCTTGCATCCATTATTTTTAAATTTAGAACACTTATGAACTGGCATCCGCCTCCTAACACTTTTTTTTTTCTTTTTTTATCTTTAATTCTTGTGTGGCTGTGATGTCACACTAGTCTACATACGATTCAAGACTTGATATATCTATCTTATTTTTAAAAATAATGAAGTTGTATTTTTTTTAATTTTCAAATGGACATTTTCACACCTGATTCGGAAAGTAAAATTGGTATAAATTTGCTGGACTTTAATACAAAAAATATTTCAATATCATTGATGTATAAATCTGTAAATGAATTATCTGTTAAGCTAGGGTTTCCTAGGACAGCGGCGCCCGTATTTTAACGGCCGTAGTGAACGGTGATGCGGTGGACAGCCGTCGTAACGGTGACTAGAGAGTGGTTTCCTAGGAAAACGATGTTGATAACATCGTTAAAAAATAAAAACACTCTAGTCAGTGTTACGACGGCTGTCCACCGTATCACCGTTCACTACGGTCGCTAAGATACGGGCACCGCTGTCCTAGGAAACCCTAGCTTTAGGGCTCAACTTTGGTACAAATGAATTTGTCAGCATGCGTCGCACTCCGAGTATAAACACAAATTGGTACATGATTACAACACCAGGTTTACTAGTATGGAAGGGCATGCTGTTTCTAGATATTGCAATAAATATGGCAAAAGGACACTGCAATACAGTATACATAAAATATTTAACATGTTACCAAACAATATTTAAAATATTGAGTTAAATACAGGAGTGAGACGTTTGCTCAAATTATGGTTAATAGAAAAAAGTTTTTTGTATTAGTGATAGTTTTTAATTTTTGAAAATGTAATATGTAATGTTTTTCAAGTAAAATTATTATCAATGTAGGTTAAGTGTGAATAATCGATGCAATTTATTAGAACCTGCTGACGAGCTGTATGTATGCAACTCAGTAGGACTTTAATTTAAGACTATTTTGTAAATATTAAAAAAAAAAACATTTTTGCTAAGCGAAGAATGAATGTGATGCGTTGGCGTCTAAAAATACGCGAGAACGGCCGCGAGAGCGTTTGGAAGATCACCTCTGGAGAAGTTCCGTAAGAAGACCACAGCCGACTATCCCGCCAGTCCTAAAACAATGATAAGAGCAGTCAAAAGGAACATAACTTTTGCAGTAAATGTAAGCCTTGTACATAATAAGCAAGGCAAAAAATAAGCAATTTGTCCCTGTCTACAAACATTTGGAAAACTCAAAATATTGTTGAAGATAAATTTTCTTTTTAACCCTTCTCTTACTTTGCCAAAAACATCCGCGCGTTATGGTGTTGCCTAGTCATTACACGTGCAAAAAATAAGAGATTAAATCGAAAAAATGGAATATCCTGAGTGAAGTAAAAAGTAATAATATTTGAAATATAATTGATAAAAACATGAAAAAACCATCAGCTCATGCTCGCGACGCGAACGAAAGAACTACCCCTGACGAAATTCGTAAACTTGACCCAGAAATTATTATATTTATAGAGATATTTAAGTTATTAGATGTAATGTGTACTAGACACTAGAGATGGGCATTTTGTTTTTTTTTTATAAGATTAGCAGTATCAGTTACCGTTTTACAGATTAAGCTGTTTCGTAAAGACTACTACTACCACTACTACTACTACTACTACCACCACCATCACGCCATTTCCCCGTAGAGGTAGGCAGAGAGAATGGACCGCCACACACGTCTATCCTGGCATACATTCCTAGCTTCCACATTCATACATCTTGTCATACATGCCCTTTGTCTGCTTTTGACATGACCAGACTTAAGATTTTGGTTTATCTGATAATGCCACGTCTTCCTTGGTCGTCCTCGTCTCACGCTACCGTTCATTTTTGCCATATAAACTTGTTTTACCATTTTTTCGTCGCCTATTCGTTCTACGTGACCAAACCATATCAGAGACCCTTTCTCAATCTTATCAATTATACTTGACTCAGATTTACACTCTGGCCTGATTTCATCATTCGTCATCCTGTCATACATTTATTTCCCACACATTCGTCTAAGAGATCGCATTTCAACCGCGTTCACTCGGCTTTCATCCTTCCTTTGCCAGTTCCATGTTTAACTTCCATACATAAGTGTCGGGACTAAAACTCCGTTGTGCACTGCCAGTTTAGCTTCGATTGACATATTTTTATTAGCAATTACTGTGCTTAGTGCTCCGTCCATTTTGTTGCCCGCATTTACTTTCTTTTCGACATCTTTTTCTACATTTCCATCTCATTAAAACATGCTTCCCAGATACACAAATTCTTCTACTTGATAGAGGCATTCGTTGTTTACATTTATTATGCAGTCAGTTACCTAACTATCCCTTTCAGAAGACGTTTAAAAAAATAACAGTTTAGTGCAGTGTAGGTGTCGAGAGAGGCCCGAAAGGCTGATTAAGTGACACTCGGAGTGCACTTCTGCCATGTAACAGTCGGCTATCGCCGTCTATATCTATTCCAGCTTCTAGCACGCTGCAGTCAGATCTTCGCGTTGGTCGACTTATTTAATGGAATAATAATTAATTTTAATATGTACATCTGGGACCTCGCGTGGCAATAGAATGATGTGATACAATGAATGATGATGCAAGATGAACTGATTTCAAACATCGCATGACCTTTCTCATATTATAATTATTGTACTCACTCCTACGTCACGCTTAGAGGTCTATTTTAAATGCTTACGATAATTCGTAGCAAAAAACTTTTCTTTTAACCGCTTCAGTAATCATTAAAAAAACATTTTTTTTAATTAATGAATTTGTTTTTTTTTATTAAAAAAATTAATATTTGCGTTTTTATGATTTACCTATTTATTTTTAGGGCCATTTTTAACGAGTTGTAAATAACTCACTATTAGAAAATGGAAATAAAGTTGGAGTAGAGTGGAATTCGGACCACGGACCATTGGTCCGTGAGTCCGAGACACTAGCCACAAGACCACAACCCGATTCAAATTTACTGAACATATACCCTGCCCGAACGTGGGCTTGCCTGCTATTACCTCGGTAAAAGACTTTTCGATAATAAGTAGGTACCTAGGTACTTGTTTATGGTTGAATTCCAAAACATAAAACAATTAATTTTCAAATATAGAATTCTTTTTGAAATCGTCAAACTCTGCTCTTCTCAGCAATAGGGGAGCACTTTATTCAAGAAAGCGATTTTCAAAAATCTTTTTTTATTTTTTTTTATTCATTCGTAAATTTCATAAAAAGTACAAGTGTTTGTATAATTCTAAACATAACTACTTTTACACATCTAGTAAATTTTATCACTGTAACTCTCCAAAAAAGGAGACTAACCCTTGTGCTTGGAGAGTGACTTACACTGTTTTAGTTGTTTATTTATAAGAGTTTATATAATTTTAATACAAGTTCACGAAAAGAAAAATAAAAATATAGGATATATAAAGAATAAACATTAAACAATATTACATTCATACTTATTAAAATTTAATGTTGTTTTTACACGAGTCAAAAAATTTCTTTAGATTAACTTTAAATTTATTTATTGAAATATTACTTTTAATAGTTTTTAGTTCATTAGGAAGATTATTATAATTTTTTACACCTTTGAAGACAAAGTTATTTAATTTAAGTAAATATTATTTAATCATTACCGAAAATCTACATAAAGAAATAAATGGGTAGAAGTTATAAGGAAACAATCTGATTGGGTTCCATAAAAAGCTAATGTTATTGGTAAACATTCAAAAATAAACTTTTTTTTATACACAAAAAAACAACATCCTTCCATTTTTTTGTATATGCATTCTTATCGAATGCAATGATAGGTCAATGAAAAAAATATTAATTCTTCTACCTTTTTTTTCACAGAATCGATTAAAAATTCTAATATCTACGAACACGCACAGCGCAAAGATCTACATTTCGCTGAAAACCGCACGTAAATCGGTTAAGCCGTTTAGGAGAAGATCTGTGACATCACACGTACAGAAGAATTATATATATAAAGATATACAAAACGAAATGTTCGTATGCGTGTCCTCGATAGACTAAATAACTACCGGACCGATTTACGTGTTGACTTTTAAAAAAATATATGCTTTGTCCTGAGCACTTCTATACCACTTTAAATCTTCAATCTACCAAGATCCTACCAAAATTTAAAAATAAATATGGACAACGTACGTTTGATTATATTGTTCCAAAAATATTTAATATGTTGCCACTTGACATGAAAACATGTCATAGTAAAAATAAAATTATGTTTTTATTACGTAAGTGGTTAGTAGACAGAACGTTCCTATATTGATTTATTATTTATATAAAACATTTTATTATTTTTATCTCTCATTGAATACATTTTTGTTATTTTCTTATGTTAACCTTTTATTTTATTTCTTTCTTATTTTATTTACATTTTTTAGATCTTAATTTTAATAGGTCGGTACTTTTAGTTTTCTTTTTTTTCTGTAGATATGAATTGAAATTTTTGATTTACTTTATTTTATTTTTTATCTTGTTTTGATTACATTTATGAGCACACACTATTTATACATGTGTTTAATTTTTTTCTTATATTTAAGATATATTCAAGTAAATTGCTATTCTTTAATTTTAATTGTATAATTTTACTCTTTTTTCTTACTTTAAAAAAAATATATATATATTTCTTTAAACTATTTTTTATGTTTATTATTTTATACGTATACAGTATTATGTCTGTGCTCTTTTTATTTGATTATTAATTAAAACTAATGTCTGAGCATCCGATGACAAACTATTATTGAATAGTTTATCGACACAAAATATATTTCAATACAATGTTTTCTTTATAATGTATTAATATTGTAATAATGTGTATATTTTATTGAATATTATTGATAATTAATAGAAAAAAAGATAGAAGCTTAAATGTTTTATTGATTATTCACCAGAGGAGTTGCATTCCTCGAGAATGCATGTACTAAAAAATGGAAGAATGTTTTTTTTTCTAAATATAATAATTTTTTATTTGAATGTTTACAAACAGCATTCATTTTTTATGGATTCCAACCAGATAATATTAACTGAAATTTAATGCATTTAAAAAAATCATATTCCTGCATAAAGTGCACTCCTTTTGGTAAGAAGAGAGTTCGACATTTGCAAGAATAATTCTATATTTGAAAATGAATTGTTTTAGAATTCGTGAAAAAATGATACTTGTGTATCCATATTTACACCGGTGTAATTCAAATATGTGATTACGCAGCAGGATTATACGTCGTGAAACGTAAATATTTTGACATTTAATATTAGGTGTTCACGGATGTTCCATTGTGATCGCGAATACGAGAATTAGTGGGTGCGTTTATATATTTTATTAATATTAGATTTGTGTAAAAAATTATGTCCGTGGGCATTCCTACAAAAAATGAAGATGTGTTGTAAATTAAACGTTTTTATGGATTCTTTAGATTTTTTAACCAACTTAATAGGATAAATAATTGGATCTCTGAAAGGTCACGGTTTATTCCGCGCCCGCGTAAAGTCGTCAATGGCCCGCGTGTGAATTAGCTAACGGCTGTTCTCGCCGCCATTGTTCTCTGCTTTCCCAGGCGGGCACAGGACAGGAGAATGGAGAAGCCCCAGTTCCCTGGTGCACCTTCTCACACTCGTCTTCACAGCAAATCGGATGTTTTTACATCGAGAGAGTTCCGGTTGTTCTAGAAAGATCGACTGCCAGCTTGCCGTTCTAGAAGCATCCATAGTGTGAACTCGATAAACTTGAACGACTTCAGAAGACAATCAACCCTGGGTCGGTATTCTGAATCCTCTCTATCCCCCTGGGAATTTTTATATTTTGAATGAAAGGATACACAATCATAATCTCGGTTTCCGCTTAAAGCCTGAATCAAATGCTGTGTGGGGAAAGCATCTTTAAAATGATCGATGGACCCCTAAATATATGAATATGTTTTAATATAAACTGATATTATCTATATTCAACTTATCTCAAACTCATTACGTTTTATAAGTAAATAAAAAAATATTTTTGTATTTCAAAATAGGTTCGTTGCTTGTCCTCTCGTTAAACCGACTGGCAGGAAACTGATATGTAAACAGTGTTTAACAGTGTCAATAAGGTTCAAATTGCTTTTGGTACAGACAGTGTGTGGCTGAAAAGTTAATGAATAGGTATTTAAACTTCTGTCATTTCTGTCATTCTTTTGCAAATGCCTCGAAAAAAAAAATCGCACATCGGTCTGATTGTGCCTAACAGAAATCGAGAAAATCGACGTTTCTTTGTACCGTTTTCCGCACTCCAAAACTGAACCGATTTGGTTGTTTTTTTTTAAAGAGTATCAGAATAGAATTTTCTGTATCTTTTGCGTCCATCAATTTATATGGAAACGCCAATGGTAAATATTTATAGTGTGTTGAAGAAATACGGGAATACGTTACCAAGAAAAAAATATGTTTTTTTATATTTTTGACTCCCCTTCATGCTGCTGCGGATATCCTAACCAATCTTCTGAACACATCCTGTGCTCTTGTCCCTTTCCCCTTCTCTATGATTACCGCATGGAGCTTCTTGCTACTATCCGTGGCCCTGTAATAGGTCCTGTCGGATATACAGATCTGGTGGCTACGAAGAAAAGTCAGACCGCGTTTCCTCTTAACGCCTGGAGATATAGATTCCGGTATCCGGGTGGAATGAAGAATACGATTCTGTATGTGAAATTGAATCAGAAATTCTTGTCTAGTTGAAATTTCGTCGATCAAATGGCCCCTTTTAATTAACAAATCAAATATTAATCAATCAATCAATCAAAATAAACTTTCTTTTGGCCTGTAATTCGACTTTTTAACGGCTGACGCATGGCGAATCGCATTATCTTTAAACGCCTTTTTCTCATTAGTAATATTTTAGGTACCTATATTAATTAAGTATTTTAATACTATTTAGTACGTGACTTGCACACTTTTTAATTTTAGTGACACTAATACATGAATTAAGTAAAAATGAAATCAAACGTCCCTCTCATAAATTGGAAAATACAGTAGGCCCTCGAGTTTTGCACACAATAAGGAACCTCAGCCCTACAAGAAATTGGATAAAAACGTGTTTTCTTACGCGCGGTAAACAATAGAGCATTAAATTATCCACTACTTTGAACGACGTCACTAGTTCATATGAATCAACCAATGATAAGAGAGTTGTGGAAGATTTCCGGTTTACTTACCGTCAACGGACTAATCGCTAGAAGTGACCAAGAAATAGCGGAAGAGATCTTGAGACGTCACACGCGAAATAATTTCAGAAATGCAAAACTTTAAAAAAAAAATATTGCGCTGATAATACAATACATGAAAATTTAAAAAAATATGTGTATTTTATTTAAATAGTTGGTTAACAAATAAGTGATGAGAGATGTAAAAAAAAAACATATAAATTTGGATTTTAAAATAATTGTTTATCAATAGATAATTCATTAAAACATTCATTTATCAATATTTACAATTGAGTTAATGGGTCGTGTTTAGGTGCTTTCGTGCATTGACATGTGTGTATACTATAGTCCTTAAAATATAGCTTGATTGAATTTACAAAGTTATGTCGTCACTTTTGCTGACAACTGTCATTCTAATCAAGCTATATTTTAAGGACTTTAGTCATTCTTTAACCGCCAGCGGGGTTTTGACGCAAACTTGACATTTGATTAAAAACCAAAATCAACTAAAAAAAATAAATAATGATTATCTGTAAGTTCCTTATTTCTGTTTCATTCCTCTGTAAGTATAATGATGTTTTGCTGTAGTTGTTTTTAATTGATGAAATTAAGATGTTACTACTTGTTCTAGGTCGCGTACTTACGTTTTGTGACGGTAGAACCACTACTATTTATGTTATGTAAATACATTTTGATAAAAGAAAAATAAAATAAAAAAACCTGCTTAACCGCGAAACCGGTTTGGCAGCAGGTTTTTTTTATAAAAATATAAGTTATATCGTTCATAAGGCACAATGGACAATTCCCTTTCCATACCCAATGGTGCATAAGGCACTAGATTAGCACACAAATCGCAGCGTATCTTGATCATATTTTTTACATGTAGGTATGATGATCAGTCTTACGCTTCATGTGCCAGTCCAGTATCTGTAAAATATTTTACTTTTTGAGTAAATATTTCATGTCAACCATGTCGGGAATCAAACCCGAGACCTCTTGCATGGTAGACAAACGCGCTGACCACCTCACTACGAGACCGACGAGAAGTTGTATGAGTTTAGAAAACTGTGTAAACTATTAAATTCAATTCAATTAATTTATTTTAAGTAATACATACATTACAAACTAAACTTTTTTATTAATTTAATTTTTAAGCTCTCTTTATACCACACATATGTAAATGGCAGAAATGCCGTATACTCGTATAAATGAATAAATTTAATTTAATACGTACATATTATAAAAAGACAAAAAATACATAAAGAGACTTTTGTCAAAATAGTAGGAGAATCCTGCTCCGGAAAACCCTTTCAGATACATGGAACAGATCAACATCCAGAGCGATGTTGTTCAGCATAGCGGTAGCCCTTTCAACGGGCATAACCATCGGCAGGTCGGTGCTGTATATCGGAATATGAAACAACCTATGCTGACGTTGTCTTAGGTAATTATCAGGAACATACAAACCAATGCTCATCATAATCTCAGAATTATCGATCACACCGCGCAACAATCGATAAAAATGTGTAGTCAAATACACATTCCTTCTAGTCTCTAAACTGTTGTAGCCGAGCATACCCTGGAGAAACTCGGTCGGGTAGAGCCGAGGATAATACCCGCACTCTCTCATGTAGAGATATCGCAGAAACTTCTTTTGGATTTTCTCTATCATAAGAGAGTACTTCAGTTCATGTGGCCCCCAAATTCGTCTAGTGAGTCTACTTCGCACCAAGGAGTTGTAAAGAGTTCTTAGTACGCGGGTATTTTCGAAAACCCTGGCAGTACGCAGAACAAATCCTAACATCTTCAATGCATTACCACTGATTGTCTCTATGTGTTCATGAAATGACAGGGTGCTCACAAATCTAACGCCCAGATCCTTAACATTCGCTGTTCGTATCAGATTCTGATCATTCGTTTTGTAGCGAAAAAATGGTTGTTAATAATGAAATAATTATTTTAATTTATTTCAACAGAGAGGGAAAACATTTTTGAGAAGGGAATGTGGAAGTCTAGGCATTTACAGGGCTTATGACCTGTAATTGGCTGGTTTAAGTGGGTTTACACACTGTAATATTCACCATTCTGCCAATATTTAAGCAAGGCAAAAATAAGCAACTCGTCCTTGTCTACAAACATTTGTACAAAACTACAAGAATTTGGACAAACTCAAAATATTGTTGATAAATCCACCCGGCCCATGAAGAAGTACAGAAATTGAAAAAATAAAATTTTCAGGCGTTGCCTAGTATGTAGGTGAAATAATTCATTTAGATGAGTTTCACCCGCATAAATAAAGGTTTCAGCTCTTTAACTTCACAAACGTCAACAGATGAAAGAATTGAAGGAATATAGATGTTCAAATTTGCACAGTGTTTAAAGTGGCCACTTAAACCAGCCAATGACAGGTCATAAGCCCTGTAAATGCCTAGACTTCCATATTCCCCTCTTAAAAATGTTTTCCCTCTCTATTGAAATAAATTTAAATATGAATATCTCCCTAGGGAAGATATCCAGCCAGTCTGCAAGCATTTGGACATAAATGTTGAAATAAATTTCAATATGAATATCTGCCTAGGGAGGAAATCCAGCCAGTCTGCAAGCATTTGGACATACTCAAACATTGATGAAATAATTATTTCATTATTTGTAATGTTGTCGTAATGTATCGAAAACGATAAAATTCTAAATTCTATAGAAATCGTATCGTTAAGTGGAAACATAAATCACCGGACAATGATCCAGAAATTGACGCATTATGTAGTTTTGTCGTGTCATGTGTAACTCAATAGAAAGTGTTGACTCATTTTCATTGTAAGGAAAAATGCTTAAAGAGATAAGTGATTTCGTTTTGAAACGACGCGACACCCTCTTTATATGCGATATGCGATTTAGCATGTCAGAATCGTATTATATTGGCTGTGAATAACAAATACATACATATAAAGAAAATTTCTTCATGGGGTCGATTATTTGGGATAGTTGCTGAATGTACATCTTGAGTGGTTTATGCTATGTATATGTGCCGCATGTAATGTATATGTTTGTGTATGTTTTATATGTGCGTTCATGTGTGTGCGTGGATGGCTCGGAGTGTACATTCGGTATTTTTATTTATTACCTCCATGGAAAACGCAAATGTCAACAATTTTTTCACTTAAAATTCTTATTTATTTTTTGTCACATTTAATGTTTATATCTTTTTAATTTATGAAAACTTAATTGGTCTTTTTATGTTAAAAAATTGTTGTTTTTAGTACTTATTTTGTATGACTGTATGTTTTCTAAATAAAATAAAATAAAAAAATATAATTTATGTCAAAAACATTTTAAAGTTTGCGGTGTGAAATTTTACATTTGAGGGTAGAAAAAAAGATAATATTACCCATAAGAAAAACTGAGCCAAAAATCAGTTACCTGTAGAAATAAAAGAAATGAAAACCATTGAAATATTTCAAATCTATTTTTAAATATGTTCTTAATTAATTTTGATAGAAATTGAAATGTTATTAACACTTTGAGTACCTACCGAATACACATAGAATTTACCCTGTGCCCGGCCCATTTTTGTGAAATTTCCTGCTTTGTGAGGGGTTTCTTAAAAGTGTCATAGTTATAAAAATCCTGGATTAAATCAATTAAAACTTCTCATTTTTATTTGAAACATTTTTGTATGATAGTTTTGCCAACATTGGTCTTTATGGAGAGCCACATTGAAATGTTCGCAGATATACAGGGTCTCACTCCCTTTTTGTACTTTGTATCCCGGAGCCGTGTAAGCACATGATTATAATAACCACGCGTTGTGTCCCGGTCCCGTGTTTTCACACAGTTTACCAGCGGCGAAAAAGTACGAATAAAAGTCACTAGAAGTCAATAAAATGCACTTTTTTAGACAGCTGGTAAACCACGTGAAAACACGGGACCGGGACACAACGCATGGTTATATAATCACGTGTTTACACGGCTCCGGGATACAAAGTGTTAAAAGTATATCTTATTTGTTTGTAATCCTGACGTGGTCAAAAGCGGTAGGAATTTCAGATTATTTACTCAGTTTGTTAGCTCTCGGGTTGAGAAATGGGAGATTCTCAGGGATTGCGAATTTCGTCTTTGAGAGAATGTGCAGAATGGTCAGTGAATTAAATTTTACATATAAATAGTCCAGGAAGCCGAATGTCTCTGGGTACGAACTGAACTAATGTTTTATGGCGTCTTATATCATCAAAGGGAAGTATTTTTGCTCATTATTGTATGCGTATTATTTTTTTCGTACGGAAAACTTTATTATGCTTTATAAATAAAATTGAAAATAGTTAACTTCCCATTGTGATACGGGCCCAGGGCCTTGATTATGAACGCTATCTTTATCGGTACATATCGAGACAACATCGATATTTATGTACGAAAATGTGCATATTTGCATGAAAATTCTAAGTATCTTCGGCGGTAAGATGTAATTGAACATGTTTAGAAAAAAATGTAAAAATGTTCCAGTTTTCTTACAAAAAACGACGTCACTAGTTCATATGAATCAACCAATGATAAGAGAGTTGTGGAAGATTTCCGGTTTACTTACCGTCAACGGACTAATCGCTAGAAGTGACCAAGAAATAGCGGAAGAGATCTTGAGACGTCACACGCGAAATAATTTCAGAAATGCAAAACTTTAAAAAAAAAATATTGCGCTGATAATACAATACATGAAAATTTAAAAAAATATGTGTATTTTATTTAAATAGTTGGTTAACAAATAAGTGATGAGAGATGTAAAAAAAAAACATATAAATTTGGATTTTAAAATAATTGTTTATCAATAGATAATTCATTAAAACATTCATTTATCAATATTTACAATTGAGTTAATGGGTCGTGTTTAGGTGCTTTCGTGCATTGACATGTGTGTATACTATAGTCCTTAAAATATAGCTTGATTGAATTTACAAAGTTATGTCGTCACTTTTGCTGACAACTGTCATTCTAATCAAGCTATATTTTAAGGACTTTAGTCATTCTTTAACCGCCAGCGGGGTTTTGACGCAAACTTGACATTTGATTAAAAACCAAAATCAACTAAAAAAAATAAATAATGATTATCTGTAAGTTCCTTATTTCTGTTTCATTCCTCTGTAAGTATAATGATGTTTTGCTGTAGTTGTTTTTAATTGATGAAATTAAGATGTTACTACTTGTTCTAGGTCGCGTACTTACGTTTTGTGACGGTAGAACCACTACTATTTATGTTATGTAAATACATTTTGATAAAAGAAAAATAAAATAAAAAAACCTGCTTAACCGCGAAACCGGTTTGGCAGCAGGTTTTTTTTATAAAAATATAAGTTATATCGTTCATAAGGCACAATGGACAATTCCCTTTCCATACCCAATGGTGCATAAGGCACTAGATTAGCACACTACATATAAATAAAAGTTAAATTTTACATATAAATAGTCCAGGAAGCCGAATGTCTCTGGGTACGAACTGAACTAATGTTTTATGGCGTCTTATATCATCAAAGGGAAGTATTTTTGCTCATTATTGTATGCGTATTATTTTTTTCGTACGGAAAACTTTATTATGCTTTATAAATAAAATTGAAAATAGTTAACTTCCCATTGTGATACGGGCCCAGGGCCTTGATTATGAACGCTATCTTTATCGGTACATATCGAGACAACATCGATATTTATGTACGAAAATGTGCATATTTGCATGAAAATTCTAAGTATCTTCGGCGGTAAGATGTAATTGAACATGTTTAGAAAAAAATGTAAAAATGTTCCAGTTTTCTTACAAAAAACTTAATTTTACTTTATAGTTAAAACTGTAGATAAATTTTAACTTCCCATCAGAGTACGTACCCTGGGCCGCGATTATGAACGGCTATCTTTATCGGTTTATACTGAGACGATATAAACTAATATTGATATTTGTACCAAAATGTACATATTTGTATAAAAATTCAAAGTATCTTCGTCAGTAACCGGTAATATAACATGTTTAAAAAAAAGTTGTAATCATATTCTATTTTTACTACCTACTACCATCACGCCATTTCCCCGTAGGGGTAGGCAGAGAGAATGGACCGTTATACACGTCTATCCTGGCATACATTCCTAGCTTCTTCACATTTTGTCATACATGCCTTTCGGTTCTGCCTGCTATTGACATGACCAGACTTAAGATTTTGGTTTATCTGATCACGCCACGTCTTCCTTGGTCGTCCTCGTCTCACGTTGCCGTGCATTTTCGCCATATATACTTGTTTTACCTTTCTTTCGTCGTCCATTCGTTCTACATGGCCAGACCATATCAGAGACGCTTTCTTAATCTTATCAATTATACCTGACTCAGATTTACACTCTCGCCTGATTTCATCGTTCGTAACCCTGTCATACACTGCCATTCACATTCCAATATACGGGACCAACCTGCCAATGGTTATGCCTGTTGGAAGGGCTATCTCTATGTTGAACAATATTACTTTGGACAGTGACATTTTTCACGTCTCTGAGGGAGTTTTCGTTACAAGATTCTCTTACTTTTTTAACATATTATTCTCTGGATATTGTGTTTAATTATGTGTTACTTTTATATATACCTAATTTAACCTTATTATTTTATTTTTTTTGTATGTATAAATTAAGATATTCCATTTTGTAATGTACATATATATAAGTAAATAAAATTTAACAAATTGAAATTGATTTCCCACACATTCGTCTAAGAGATCGCATTTCGAACGAACTCCTAGATGTGGAAATAATGTCGCTAGGTTCTCTCCTATTGACAAATAAGAGTATCTAGGCGTCAGCCACAGATTATATGCGTCAGAAAGTTACCACTCTAAAAAAAATATTTAGTCATTATATTTTTTCCATCTTTTTTACTATCTTTTCGAGTGTATGTATCGAGATGTTATAGGAGCCGGCTTTGTAGTCGATCGGTAGATGCATACAGACGATCGTTAAGCGTACCGTCTAGGTGATTTCCAAAAGTCATGTTCAAGCGAGCATTTTTTGCTTGAATTGGGATTTATTGGAGATTATAATCGCTTTGAAGTGAGCACTTTTTATTACAGAAGCCTATTTAAAATATAAATGAGAACTATTTTAAATGTTAATGACGTAAGGAACGCGGACTAATTGTTTGCGGTCATTCCATTGGCTTGTTTCGATCATATGATGTCGACATGACAAGCAGGTAGAACATACCGAGGTAAGATACAGATAGTACAGAAGTGAAGTATACCGTCTCGATATATACAGATGAAGGTAGCTTTCATAATCGAGGCACTGGTATAAGAAAATCCAATAAGTAAGGCCTAATATGTCCAAAAAAATTGACCTCTCCCGTGTCAAGTTGAAGAAAATCACATGCGTCATTGTTTTACCATCATGACGATTTCGTCTGTATGTATATTTATACAATGACTGGATAACAGTGAAAGACTTCATGCTAGTTGACAGAGAAAAATTATGGAAGGTGTTATCGGAGTACGGAGTAAGCGGAAATCTAACACGTGCTATTGCTTTTCTGTATAAATACAGCACAGCATGTGTTAGGGTAAACGGATCATACACATCGTGGTTTGATATTCATAAAGGAGTGAAGCAGGGATGTGTTATGTCACCATGGCTGTTCAACGTGTATATCGATAACTGCATGAAAGAACTGAAAGGCTTAAGAATGGGAGCAAAAATGGGTGATTTAAAAGTCAATTGTCTTTTGTATGCTGACGATGCTGTACTCCTTGCTAATAACAAAGAGGAACTGCAATTCTTGGTAACAAAGGTCTACGATGTATGCAAGAGAAGCAATTTGCTGATGAATGTCGATAAATCGAATGTGATGGTTTTTGAAAGAAATGAAAGTATGACTAAATGTAAAATCACTGTGAATGGAGTTATACTAAAACAAGTAGAGGAATTTGTGTATCTGGGAAGTATGTTCACTAGGGATGGAATGACTGAGAAAGATATTGAAAGGAGGGTGAGTGCCGGGAACAGAGTGAACGGTGCACTTAAATCGACCTTGGCAAATAAATGCTTGTCACAAGAGGCGAAATGCGATCTCTCAGGCGAATGTGTGGTAAAACTATGTACGATAGATGCACAAATGTTGAGATCCGTACATTATGTAAGGATGAGACAAGCATTATCGACAAAATCAAGAAAGGAGCTCTGCGCTGGTTTGGACATGTAGAACGAATGGACAGCGAGAGAACGGCTAAGAATATTTACAATGCGAATGTTGATGGATGCAGAAATAGAGGAAGACCGAGAAAGACATGGCGTGACCAAATCCAGCAAATACTTAAAGATGGACATGTCAAAAGTCGGAATAATCGGCGCGCGTGCATGAGAAGATGTATGGATGTAGACGAAGCGAGATCTGTATGCAAAGATAGAGTGTTGTGGCGTTCTATCCTCTCTGCCTACCCTTACGGGGAAACGGCGTGATGGTTTGTTTGTTTGTTTGACTTCATGCTACAATATTCAATGAAAAATTCCACTTATTAAGAGTACACAATATGCTCTGTAAATTGTTAACAATGATGTTATTTACAAACCTTTTGGCACTCCAAGGAACAATAGCGTCTTTTTATGATCATTTTTGTTTATTTTAATTGTTTTATTGTTGAATCAGCCGGCTAATCGGCTTATATAATATGGCCATCATTGCTCTGCAGTCATTAGTATTGAAAAGTGTTTTGTGAGAAGTGTCGCTTTTGGAGGAACGTTTAAAAATACCGCATCTCAGATTTAAAATGGATACTACAGTTGACGTGAGTTTATTTATATATATATATATATATACTAGCGGACCCGACGGACGGTGTCCTGACCGAACGTTGGTTAGCCTGCTATTACCTTAGAAAAGACATTCATTCATTGATAAGTTGGTACCCATAGTCCTTAAAATATAGCTTGATTAGAATGACAGCTGTCAAACTAATTTCAATGTAATGGTAAATTACTGATCACTGATCAAATCGATTTTATCAGTTATTTCATGCAATCATGAAACTCTGTTTCCGAAAATTGATACAAAAAGCAAAAAATAAGCCTATTATAGTGTGTTTAACATAATTGTTCACAATATTTTGAGTTTGTCCAATTTTTTGTAGACAAGGACTGGATTTAACTCCCCGGGGAGCTGTTTATATCAACATATTACAACAGAGATGAAGAACATTTAACCCTCTCACCCGCATAAATAAAGGTTTCAGCTCTTTAATTTCACAAACATCAACAGATAAAAGAATTGAATGAATATAGATGTTCAAATATGGGCAGAATGGTGAATGTTACACAGTGCGTAAAGTGGCCACTTAAACCAGCCATTGACAGGTCATAAGCCCTGTGGATGCCTAGACTTATATATTAATTTCTCTTAAATGTTCTTCATCTCTGTTGTAATATGTTAATAATTGTTCACCAAAAAATGAGACGTTTATACTTTTTTCATGAACAACATCAAACGAATATTTTTTTTATTCGATCAGTTTACATTGATCAATTTGTCCCATCTCTTAACGTTTTTGCAAAATGATGTAACTTTGTAAGAACGTCGTTAATAATTAGGTTTATTTAAGTTTTTTTTTAGTGTTAAAGGTGATTTTAAATATTAATGTTGATATATGTTTCAAGCATTGTAATAAAAAAATAAATTAACACGCCAGATACAAATGATTTTTCATGTATCAATATAAATAACTCCTTTGACGTTACTACAAAGTCATGTCGTCACTTTTTCTGACAACTGTCATTCTAATCATGCTACATTTTAAGGACTATAGATACTTGTTTATGAATTCCAAAACTAAAGATTGTTAATATTCAAATATTGAATTTAAGTAGGTACTTGTTTATGGTTGAATTCCAAAACATAAGATAAATATATTTTCAAATATAGCATGCTTTTTGCAAACGTCAAACTCCGGTCCTCTCACCAACAGTGGGGTGCACTTATGTAGGAATACGATTTTTTAAAATGTATTGAATTTAATATTATTTTAGTGTTACCAAAAATCCAATAAAAATAAATAAATGGGTAGAAATTTTTAGGAATTTATGGAATGAATCTGATTGAGATCCACAAAAGGGAATGTTGTTTGTAAACATTCAAACACAAATAAACAACATCCTTCAATTTTTTTTGTATATGAATTATCGTCGAATGCAACCCTGGTAAGTTGACGAAAAAATGATTTATGCTTCCAACTATTTTTTCATAGATTCTATTGAAAATTTTAATATCTACGAACACACACAGCGCAAAGATCAACATTTCGCTGAAAACCGCACGTAAATCGGTTAAGCCAGGAGAAGTTCAGTGACATCCACGTACAGAAGAATTATATATATATAAAGATAATACGATACGTATTTTTTTTTTAATAACCACTGAACTTCCTCATTGTAAATATCCGATGACACAAAAAACTAAACAGGAAAGGAAACTAAAAAAAAGAGCATTCCTTGACATAATTTATAGTTAACAATAAAACAAAAGCTATTTTTATTCTATGGCGAAGATCGATAAATGCTACATAGATAACTTTTATCGAGATTTAAGTGACTCCAAAGATCAATAATTATTTAGAATCAGGAAACGATAAAAAATGACGAATATAGCATACAAATGTGACAGAAAAAATACTATAATAACTATGAATACAGGTGATACGTAATCCAGTTTGTCCACTCGTGAATCATCGTGATACTCCGCGAATGATCGGCTTTTTCCTTTGTCGAATTGACTCACCAATATTTGCATATTTATGTGTGTACACATGGTCCAGTCATCATATGTTGCTCTTTGTTAATCACGTGGTCAAGTTTCAATGCCTTCATAGTAAAGAAACACATATTTTACGTTGACGTATTGATATTTTACAAAGACTTAAGAAATTTGTGAGGTTTGATGGGGCTATGTATAGCGTGTGAGCTCGCCAATATATGACAGTAAAAATTTTATTGTCTTTCAATTTCCTAGAGTTTTAACCATCGAAAAAAAAGAAGATTGCAAATCAAATAAACAGACAATGGAAATTTGATGTGTATTATTTTAATAGATTGTTTAGAACAGAAAAATACATAGAGAAATATGCATTTTTATATTTTGTAATAAAAACAGTCTAGTAAATTCGAATAAATAAAAATACGCTTTATATTAACAATATTAATTAAAATGCAAAAATAACATTGAATACTTGAAAAATAAATATTATTGAGTGTTACAAACATAATTTAAAAAACGGATAGCGATTAAAAGTAAAAACTATCTTTAGTTTAATTCTTAAAGCGATAAATACATAAACATTATAAAACAGGAGTTATGCAAATACAAAAATAATAATGTAACTAGGCGGCTACCTACACGGTTAAATTTCGAAACACCACGCAATTTCTTATCTCGGCTACGCTATGTAAAATGAAAAAAAAAATTAAATTAATAATTTCATCACGTCACAAAGTCGCCCCTGGGTAGCGCCTGCTAACGTCAAGCAACAAAAACATCCTCGTTTTAATTACAATATTTTGGCTACGCCATGAATCTCTTTTTTTAAATAATTTCTCACGTCACAAAGTCGCCCCTGGGTAGCGCCTGCTAACGTCAATCAACAAAAACATCCTCGTTTTTATAACAGTATTTCGGCTACGCCATGAATTTCTTATAAAAAATGTCAAAACGTCACAAAGCCACTCTCTGAGAGTCGCTACTGACATCATTTACAAAAACATAATTATTTGTGCTTTTTTCAGGTACGCAACATTTTTTTTTTAAATACACCTACCTAACCGATAAAATACTATTAGTAATTAAACCAAGGTGTGCTTTAAAGTTCCGTATGGCCAAATAATATTATTTATTATTAGAATATTATTGACATGTAGTTCAAGCATTGCTGCATTCACGTTGCTTTACTTCTGAGAGCTCAACTGCTATGTTTTTCTATGGTTATGTTTACTGTCATCTGTCATGTATTGGCGAGCTCACATGCTATACTTACGCCGTTTGATGTATAAAATATTTCGTTGGTTAAAGTCATTAAAACAGAGATTTTGACCATACACACATTGACTTGTTTCGATAGCTAATAGCGGCCAATTTAGAAAAACGGAATGATGTCTTAAAATGAAGACATATTAGACTGTGATTATTATTAAAATAAATCGTATGTGAGCAATACTAACGGCAGAAATTCAAAATTCTCGGCCGGTTGAATGCGTTACGATTTACTATCCGTTATCTTCAGCGCCTTTGCCGTTTTTGACACCGACAGATGTTTTGACACATTGGGCCTCACTCATAAACTTGGCATAAAATTAAATCATATTTAATAATCATAAAATTTGGCTGATTTATTAACGCCATTTTTGTTAAAAAATCACCTCAAGAGCGCTTTACAAGTGTGTACTTAAACTTACATTCTATCTCAGCTAAAGTAACACATTATATTTTCCGATTAAAAATTGAGGTTATGATAAACTAAACAAGTGAGATTTTAGCTGGGATCTGAACTGGCTGGGACTGTCGAAGATTCATAAGTTTGAAGGCAATTGGTTCCAGACAGAGGGCCCGGCAACGGCAAAAGCATGATCTCCGAATCTAGTGTTTGGGGAGCGCCGGATTTCGACAAGTTTTCCTCTGTCTGAATCTAATGCTGACCTAAGAGTAGATTTTCTTTGACATGTATTTTCCCTTATACAAAGGTCCATTTCATGAAAGGATTTGAATACTATCCAGCCAAGCTTGTATACATTGTAGCTTGTATAAGTTACACTTAAGTATAGTAGTATAATTCGGATGGGAGTTATAAGTTACACTTAGGTATAGTGGTATAATTCGGGTGGGAATTATAAGTTACACTTAAGTATAGTGGTATAATTCGGATGCAGATTATAAGTTACACTTAAGTAAAGTGGTATAATTCGGGTGGGAATTATAAGTTACACTTAAGTATTAAGTTACACTTAAGTATAGTGGTATAATTCGGGTGGGAATTATAAGTTACACTTAAGTATAGTGGTATAATTCGGGTGGGAATTATAAGTTACACTTAAGTATACTGGTATAATTCGGATGGAAATTATAAGTTACACTTAAGTATAGTGGTATAATTCGGGTGGGAATTATAAGTTACACTTAAGTATTAAGTTACACTTAAGTATAGTGGTATAATTCGGATGGGAATTATAAGTTACACTCAAGTATTTATTTATGTATTTCACAGTTTTAAAATGTAAAGAGTTTCTTTGTTTTAGGTCCCGCTAGGATTTTTTTACAATATACATAAGAGGTAAAACAGAATATTAAAAAAATAAAGGATAATTACATTGCAATGAAATACGTATTAATAGTAAAATTAGTAAACAAAAAAATCCCACAAAGGCATGGCCTGTTTATGAAATAGACAGTTATAATATTTTTGTGTAACATAAGAAAGAGAAAATTAAATATTCTGTAAAAGATCGCAGAATTTATCGCCGCATATCCATCCACTGAAGCCCATCTCTGGGTTAATCAATCAAACCCCTTACGTTTTCAAAGCTCCAACCAACAACGCGCACACAACTTGTATTAAATCAAGTTAGTAGCGTTTTCGATACAGTAAACTCGAGTGTATTAATAAACGATTTATACCGTTTTCATATCTATAAATAAAGATAAATCACTTTTCAATGGTGTCTGACTCACGCACGGCACTCCCCAAAGGATGTATACATTAATGCCCGACCGATACAAGATTTTCTGCCGCAACCAAAACTTAATTTCGGCTTTTGTTCTAGTTTAAGCCGAAACTTAAACTTGTTTAAATAAGTTTCTCCATGAAGTTAATTATTTGGGATAGTTATTTATTAATTTACATGCCCTACGGGCTTTAACATTTATTAGAAATACATTCAAATGCAGCAGTGAAACATAAGTATGTACATTTAGTTAAAATCAAAGATAACATAATAAAAACTAAAAGATACAATAATAAGTCAAAATTGGGAAATGTACCAACATAATGGACTCATAATGTAGATACTTTTAACAGCACGTTGCATTTATACAGAACATTTCTTCATGGGGTCGATTATTTGGGATAGTTGCTGAATGTGCATCTTGAGTGGTTTATGATATTTAGGGGTATATGTGCCGCATGGAATGTATAAGTTTGTGTATGTTTTATATGTGCGTTCATGTGTGTGTGCTCGGAGTGTGCATTCGGTATTTTTATTTATTCTGCTTAATTACCAACGATAACCTCCACGGAAAACGCAAATGTTAACAATTATTCTTTTCTCACTTGAATTTCTTATTTATTTATTTTTTTTGTCACATTTAATGTTTATATCTTTTGCATAATTTATGAAAACTTAATTGGTCTTTTTATGTTGAAAAAATTGTTGTTTTTAATACTCATTATTTATGACTGTATGTTTTCTGAAAAAAATAAAATAAAATATAAATAAATAGGTATATGGGTATATAGAAAGATATTTAATAAATTTAACAAACACATACATATGCATACATATATACATACATACACACATACATGCATGTATATATATATATATATATATATATATATATATATGCATATACACATACATACACATAAGTATATACATTATTATAGAGATACATGAGAAAAAAAGAAATAGTAAATAAAGAACAATATTAAGAAATTTTTTACAGATTAATTTATAACCTTTTGAATACTTAACCTATAATTATATAAAGACAGACTCGTTACCTAGCCGGTGTAGTTTGGGTATTGGTGAATTGTAATAATAATTATGACTGGCTCGAACAGGTACTTTTGCTGAATGTACATCTTGAGTGGTTTGTGCTATGCATATGTGCCGCATGTAATGTATATGTTTGTGTATGTTTTATATGTGCGTTCATGTGTGTGTGCGTGGATGGCTCGGGGTGTGCATTCGGTATTTTTATTTATTACCAATAACCTCAACGCAATTGTCACATTTAGTGTTTAAATCTTTTGCATTATTTATGAAAACTTAATTGGTCTCTTTATGTTAGAAAATCGTTGTTTTTAATACTTTTTATGTATGACTGAATGTTTTCTAAAAAAAATAACAAAAGTTAAAAGTCTAAATTTGTTGCAACAAAGGGAAAACATTTTTAAGAAGGGAATACGGGAGTCTAGCCATTTACAGGGCTTATGACCTTATGATGCGAACTTAGTTCTGCATCCTGGAACTGACAGTACACTATCTGATCCATTGCTTATCCGATTTAAATTATTGCTAAATAGTTCTCTATTTAAGTGAACATATTTCAGACATTGAAATAAATATAATTTTCTAAAACTAAAGAGTCCACTCTACGTTAGAATTTAAGTGGCCACTTTACACACCGTGTAACATTCACCGTTCAGCCTATGTTTAAACATGCACATTTCCTCAACTCTTCCATCCGTTGACTTTTGTGAAGTAAAAAAACCGAAACCTTTATCACGTGGGTGAGATTCATCCGGTTGAACCAATTCACCTACTAGGCAACGCCTGAAAACATTTTTCCAATTTTTATACTTCTTTCACCAGTTAGTTGATTCAACAATGTTTTGAGTATGTCCAAATGTTTGCAGACTGGCTGGATTTACTCCTAGGGAGTTATTTAGATCTAAATTTGTTGCAACAGAGGTAACACATTTTACAGGGAAACTTTACACCACCGCCTTTTTAAAATTACTCCGCGTGTGACGTCTTAAGTTCTCCTTGTCTTCTTCTCGGTGAGTTCTGCTGATTGGTCATCTGGCTTCCTGTAAACCGGAAATCTATTGCACATTTTTGTATTAATTATATTTTTAATAATATAATAAAATATATATTAAATAAAAATAAATTGAGACTGATTCATTCTGGCTGCGATACGACCCCACTTGCTATTTAATGATGCTCACACTTACACACACCTGAACACTTACTCCCACATACACACAAACACACCCGACCCAAATTTTTACCGGACACGGAGCTATGAGAAGTTATCTATAAAGGTTTAAATTAAGGAATGATGACTATTGTCCATGCGATGATATTTCTTCACAGAGTATAGAACATATGTTATTTCAGTGCCCATTTTTCAGTTTGCAACGCCATAATCTTGAAGCAGAATGCAGGAAAGATGGAATATCCTTAACAGATATCCACATTGTAGTAAAAAGTAGTTATCACGCGCCATTGTTCTTGAACTTTGCAACAATGATGATTGGACTCATAAAGGTAATAAACCAAAATCAGTGATCGAACATCCCATTTCCAAGACAAACAAAAACTTTTTTTTATCCGAGTACCTTAGCCTTGTACATGACACGTAAGGCTACTAAATACAGGGGTCCAAATATATTTTTAAATTTTTTAAAAAAAAAAACACACCCTTTTTTGTACCACAATTCAGTGTGTATGATTTTTCACAACATTATTTTTTGGTATGTGTATTTTTGTACATACATACATATACACATACCAAAAAATAATGTTGTGTAATAAGATCTGGTCAAAATATAAGTATAAATAAATTGCAGAATCATCTGCAGGCGATTACTAGTACTTAATTTAACTCGGAAGAGTCTTAAATACATAAAATAAGGTAATATGCTAATTTAAAAATACTTAACTTCAATATCAATACATAGATGGCGCTCCAACACGCTAGTGAATGGTTTCTCATTTAATAAGATATATACAAAAAATCAAAATGTTACCTGTGTCGATATTCGCTAATAAGCGGAATGGGGAATGTTGTAAAACGTAAAGTGGCCACTTAACCCAGCCAATGACAGGTCATAAGCCCTGTAAACGCTCGAATATCCATAATCCTGAATTTGAAAAAATTCTACCTCATCTCTGTAGGGATATTAATAAAAAATATGTATGATTTTTATTTAAATACTTCGCTGGTCTGTCCTTAAGCCGTATCTTTTTTATGTTATTATATCATTGTCAAATGTTTGTTTCTGTAAAATAAATAAATAAATAAAGTGTAAATATTTTTTTATTTTTTTTAAAAACATCATAGTTTTTTGATTTGGAAAAACTAGCAACGTCGTTCAAAGCAGTTTTTTTATTAATAAATTTATTTTAATTATTTTATTTGTACATTTTCAAAAAACTTCGCTCTCTATTTTTTACCGCGCGTAAGAAAACATTCTTTTATTATATCCTACCGTGTGGATGTGGACGATTCGTGTGCAATGGACCTCCGTCTCCAATGTTGGTCGTGATGTCTCGAATCACGACTTAAACGTCACGGGTTCCTTTTAAAATAATCCGACGAATCGACGCAAGACAACCCGTCACACCACTCACGAAGCGGATACAACGCCAGACGACATGATTTGATATACTTATCAGTGACTGACCGAAACAAGATTTCCAGCCGAATCCGAAACCGAATTTCGGCTTCTGTTCTAGTTTCGGCGGAAACCGAAACTTAGGCTTTTTTATTGTTTATTTAACTTTTTGTACATAATTTTAATTGTACATTGGCGGGCTTTTATCCAAATGGCAATTTCTTTCAACTAACCAATAAAATAAGAGTTTTATTTTTATAATTCAAGTTTAAACATATTCAATAGAAAACAGATTTAAAAAAGCTTTAGCTTTAGATATATAAAAATACAAACAAATGTATTTGTATATAAATTACTTTTTCACATCCGAAACCACGATGATCAGTATGGGCAAGAAGATATATTGGCGTATTTAAAAAAATATTTAGATCGAAGAAAATATGTAAAAATAAAATATTAAAAAGAACAAATGGTTGCTTACTTCTGCAGGGGAGAAGCGAGGGGGGCGCGGCCGCGTGGTTTACGGTGTGTCAGACTCCCGCTTTCCCCCACCTCGTTTTTCTCCTGCAGAAGTTAGCAACCATTTGTTTTTTAAATATTTTATTTTTTTAATTTTATTCGTTCTAAAAATTTATTTTAATGTGCCAATATGTCTTCGTGCTCATACTGATCATCGTGGTTTCGGATGTGACGTGGTTTAAATGAACATCCTGTATACAGTAAAAAAAACATTGAGAACACTCAGACATCGGGAAATATTTAAACTACCTTTGTTTTCAAATAATGCTACATACCACACAGCTATGGCCCGCATGTGTCGGGAATATAATATGTACTGCCGAAACAATAAAATTGACATTTTTCATGACACTCTCTCAGCTTTTGCGAATAATCTCTTAGGAATAAATCTTATTCGTTAAGTTCACACGTACAACTTATTTTTTATTGCATTGTATCCTGTAAAAAAAAATATGTATTACAACTTAATATATAAATCTCTTTTGTGTAATTCTATAATTGAAGATATATACGCATGTAAAATTGTATCGACGAATGCTTTCAAATCGTATGTTTTCTGGTATGTATCTTTGTTGAATTACCTATTAAAATAAAATAAAATAAATATTTTTAAAAAACATAGTAAAATACCTACGTAGTAAAAAAAAAAGTAAAAGAAATAAAATAATAAGTAATATTATAGACAGTAAAAAACATTAAAACAAATTTTAAAAAATTGAATAAAAAGTAATGAGGATCTTTAAAAATTCAATCAATAAAAAACTAAAAAACACGAATTACGATGATTGATAAATAATGCACTCTGCATACCCCGCGTGTGGTCGTGTAAACATGTCGATTTGTGATGGAAATAGCAAAGACCAACGCGGTTCATTGCATATTTATAGTATCCGACACGCGATTTCTACACGTGTGCTTATTCCGTTTTATGTGTTGACTGCATAATAATGCAAGACTTGTCGTATTACTAAGCATGCTCGGCTAAAACAAAATGCCCTCTATATACCGCTCGCCAGTTCACAGACAGATTTGGTGAAGATCGGCACTTGCTAAATACTCGTACCACCCAAAAAAAAATGAAGAAGTTTAGCGATTTTTTAATTTATTTTTATAGAATATCAAACTAAGCCCAAAAACTGTTAAAACGTATTTTATATGTATCGTATTATCAGCACTATCATTAAAAAAAATGTAATTGGATGCCCAATTTAAAAAAATGCCATAATCCAATTTTATCGGTTTTGAGTTGGCAACACTGCCGTGTAGAGCATATTGTGAACTATACATTTACCTAATTGATTTTTCAATAAAGAATACGCATGTCGAATTTTGTATATGAAAAATAATTTTAAAAATATTATTTCAATTTCAAAAAATCCCTAAGTCCTCTTAATCTAAGAATCTCTTAGTCCAAGAGTTTTTCCCTGAAAAAAAATCCCTTAGTCCTTTAAATACTTTTTAAAAATCCTAAAAGTCCTGACCTTAGGCTCAGGTCAACTTTTTTACAAGCAATAATTTTGTAACTAAACATGTAACAATTTTGTTTTTTTTTATCTAAAAATAAAGAAGAAAAATTTTACAATACGTATTTAAAATTTTCCGAAATTCTGTCATTTTATATTTCAGAAACAAAATAAACATTTAAACTTGAAATATCTCAGATTTACAAAAATGGACTTAGACAGTTTTTGAAATTGGGCATCCAATTGCTCCGCGTGTGACGTCACAAGTTCTCTTCGGTGAGTTCAATTCACCAATCAGCAACAACAACAACAACAACAAAAATAAACCATCACCCCGTTTCCCTGTAAGTGTAGGCAGAGAGGATAGAACGCTACATCACTTTATCTTTGCTTACATATCTCGCTTCCTCTACATTCATACTTCTTCTCATGCACGCGCGCCGATTATTCCTACTCTTGACATGTCCATCTTCAAGTATTTGATGGACTTTATCGTACCATGTCTTTCTCGGTTCTCCTTTATTTCTGCATCCATCAACATTCGCATTGTAAATTTGTTCTTTCGCTGTCCATTCGCTCCACATGTCCAAAGCAGCGCAGAGCTCCGTTCTTGATTCTTTCGACAGTGCTTATCTCAGCCTTACACAATGTACGGATCTCGACATTTGCGCATCTATCGTGCATAGTTTTACCACGCATTCGCCTGAGAGATCGCATTTCGACAGCATTTAGCCTACTTTCATCCCTGTTCATACTTCGCTTCCATACATCAGGTTCGGGACCAGGACTCCATTGTGAACTGCTAAATTTGCCTCTTGCGACAAACAATTATTTGCCAAGGTTGATTTCAGTGCACCGTTCACTCTGTTCCCGGCACTCACCCTCCTTCCAATATCTTTCTCAGTCATTCCACCTCTCGTAAACACGCTTCCCTTGATATGGAAATTCGATTTCTGTCCAATAACGTTTCTCAGAGCTCTGTTCCGAAGAACTTGTATTTCCGGGATCTGATTTTTGCTAGCGAAACTCCATATACGTGATAGATAGGATAGGTGGGAATGGATCATAGCGTTTTAGACGGCAAATAAAACGGAATGAGGAAGCAAGTCACGAAATCTATTCAATACGCCACCTACGGGTGATATTTTTGATTTTACATGTTCAAATTGGTAGCTCCATGAAAGTTTGGAGTCAATAAATTGTCCAAAGTATTTAGTAACATAGGTCTTTTCAATATAGCCAGTTCCGAGAGAAATATTGATATTTAAGTCCAGGAGCTCAATCACAGATGGCTATCGACATGCTAAAAAACGTGCTAAGTATTTGAGCAATCACCACGAACAATCATGAACACGCTGAAGTTATCGCGGTCGCGTTGCAAAACGAAATTCAACTTCGGTCAGTTCAAGAGGATTGGTTGAATCTCGCACACGCCTTCTTTCAATTTTTCTCGATGCATTTAGCCGGCGGTCGGCAAGCCAAATGTTAAGAAAAGCAGTCGCCATAGTAATTGTTTGTAACTTGAAAACGAAATAACAAACCGGCACGAGATTACACGCGTGTTGACTTTTTTGATTTGACGTTTGACCACGGACTACGGATACGGAACTTATCTATGGCGTTTTGCAACGCGACCGCTTTAACTTCAGCGTGTTCATGATTGTTCGTGGTGATCGCTCAAATACTTAGCACGTTTTTTAGCATGTCGATAGTTATCTGTGATTGAGCTCCTGTTTGTTCCCAAAATCATATACGATGATTTCGTTTCGTAAGTTCGTTCGTTCGCCATATATCCATCTCATTTTTACGCAATCAAAACCATATTTCGCTCTCGTGCCGTCTCATACGATACAAATGAATTGACGAAACGAATTAGTTATAGCTTAAGTCCACAGAGTTAGATGTTGCTCGTAAGTTGCCATATACGTTATAAATGTTGTCAGTTTGTTTAATACCAATCCGACACTAATCTTCGCATCCGATTCTATTACAGTAAGCTATCATTACTCGTTTCGGTAATCCTAAGACCGTTTGTCCACGGCATCCGATTCCAAAATCCGAAATAATGCGGCGGTCCGGCAATGCGCGAGAGCCCATATCGAGCCATGATGGCCAAAACATCGTAACCGACAAATACACATTATAACTCAACTTCTGAGGTGCGTGACCTGGGTATCGTTTTTGATCAAAAATTATCCTTTATTAGGCACATAAATAATATTACTAGTAAATCTCTAAAAATGTTAGGCTTCATGTTATGTGTGACTAAGGAATTCAAAAACATAGGCACTCTGAAGTTGATGTATACTTCATTAGTGAGAAGCCAGTTAGAGTATAACTCTACAATATGGACTCCTTACTACAACTGTCACCAAAATTCTCTTGAAAGAGTCAAAAAAAAATTCTTACTGTATGTAAATTTTAACCTTAGAATCAGTCATGAATTTTTAAAATACGATTTTTTACTAAAAACATTAAATTCGTTAAAACTTAACGATAGAATAAAAATTATAGACCTTTTAAATTTATTCAAAATTGTAAATTCAATATGGGATTGCCCTGAACTATTATCTCTCATCGACTTCAGGGTGCCTGGAAGAATGACTAGACAGGTGCCACCGTTTTGTAGCAACAATTCACGGACAGTGTATACTTGTAATGCCGCATTAAATAGACTTCATGAACTCGGCAATAGTTATTCCCACGTATCTGATATATTTAGTGTGGGGTATTGTTCCTATAGAACAAACCTTTAGAACTTTTTCAAAGATGGTGAATGGTGAATGGTAATTATATTTATTTATTCATGCATTTCAAAATATATACAGTTTTTTGTTCACTTTGCCCAGCTGTATGAAACAGTACTAATGATTTTCTGTTTTATTATTTAAACTTTCTACTGAATATGCTGTATATTTTTAAAAATATAAATCTTGTATAATTTTTAGGTTTCATTTTTTTAAATAAATCTTGGGTATAAAGAAATTTATGTTTTTAAAAAAAAAATATAAATATAGCCAAACATGTTAGTATTATAAATGTTTGTAAAAGGCAGATTTGCCGTTTATGTTAATAAAATTTAAAAAATAACTCACTCTTTGATGCGCCTGAACTACCGAGCTCAATAAAATTAAATATCCCAACTAGAAACCTCAGACAAAACTTACTCTTTCATACCGATAACCATAGAACTAACTATGGTTTTCATTCCCCTATGTCCAGAATTCTTAGATCTGCCAACAAACGTACCAGTCTTGATTTCTTTAAAAACAAGTTGCCTTCTTTTAAACGATCACTGAATCAAATACAATTATCAACACCTCTCTCCCGCTTCCACTCCCACCAAGTCTACTTTATGCCATTATGTCTTTCCTTTATAATAATTTTCTATGCATAAATAAGTCCTTAAAAATGCCCATTGGGCGTATATATAAATAAATAAACTTTACCTTGATATATTTAGAACATAGGATTTTCTCACGTTAATTGTTATCTTTTATTTGTCATCTTAGATATGTTATGTTTCTTTTTTACTTTTTTGTTGTTTTTTTTATATTTTACTTTCACTAAGTTGTTTAGTTTTAATTATTCCACTATATTTCATATTATATATTACATAATGAATTGTGCACTGTTGTAATTATTTCTGTAAATCTTTTTATTGTTAAAGGTTCTTTGAACCGTTGATATTTAAATAAATAAATATACAAAATAATTGTATCATTTGAATCAATAGAAAATAATACTAAAACATAACTGAAATGACAATTGGCAATGATCATAGATTTTTTTTATAAGCTAATAAATTAATCTAAAAAATCACAAGCCGATCGTTACTATTCTTATTAAAATCTATTAAGAAATAAGGGAGATACAAAGGATTAAATTCTATTAATTTTAATGGTGCCAAAAACAAACGATTCGTGACGTCATCAAGTATGACGTCTTCGGATGTTTTGTGACGTCATCGGATTTTTTTCATTAATGTCTATGGATTTTATAGAGTATTGTAGATAGCTTCCTTTTTCTATGTGTCGTTATATATTTCAAACGCTACGAGTTGTGATTTATAATTTTCATGATAAATTGAATTAATTTAGAAGAGGTTGAAAACCATAAAATTATAAAAGAAATTCGGGATGTAAGATGTAATCCGTTTTCACTTTCATTTGTCAGTGTCTGGAACTTGAGTGTGGAGTGAGTAAGGGGGGGGGGGCTTAAGATAATATGTATAGACAGCTCTCCTTATGTTTATATCTGTGGCCTGTGGCATTACCAACATTAAAATGAATGCATTACTCGTGAACTTCTGTGATAAAATTTAATACCAACTTGAGAAACGATCGTTTTCGAAAGACCTTATTTTCGAAACGAAAATAATGAATGAAAATATTCATTATAAGGGTTTATATAAACACTAGGGAATCTTTAAAAAATCTTTTATTTGTAGAGCAGGTTAAATCCGATATTCCTTCCGAGTGATAATACCCTATTGATATATTATCACTCTTATTTTATTGCCGTGTCGTGTGGATTAGACGATGCGTATTAAATAAGCCAAAGTCGGACATAAACCGTGGACAAACGGCTCAACCCTGACGAATACTAATGCAGAATCAATTGCTAATCGTACCTCATTTATTTGCTAAACCGGTTTTTAAGTAGTATTAAACATATGAAATTGATAATAATAACATGCATGAGTGTATTTTCACACCGGCGAAGGTGATTCATACGATTAGTTATTGAATTTTCCGCTGAATAAATATTATTTACTGCTTAGGCTATTAGCATTAGCATTGTGAATTACTCGTCATTTTACGATAGCAATCGCATCTGCTAAAAATACTACTTATCGTAAGGACGAACTTCAGTGCTACGGGAAATTAAACGTAAAATATGTTTTCTTACACGCGGTAAAAATTAAAGCATTTAATTGTTCAGCGAATTCCTCGAAAATGTATGATTTTTTTTAATGTGAAACGTCACAAGTTCTTGTGAACCATGATCATTAAATGAGGAAGTTCAGTGTCTTTTTTTTATCTGTTAATAGACTATCAAACTAAGGCAATTAAAAAAAAAAACATTTTTTACAAATCGTATTATCAGCGCTTTGATTTTTTTATAATTTTGTATTTCTGAAATAAGTCCACGTGTGACGTCAGAGGTTGTTCTCTGTTAGTTCTTCTCATCGGTTCGTTTACGGTAAGCCAACCGGATATCCTTCACAGCTCTCACACCATTGGTTGGTTCATATGAACCAGTGACGTCAATCAAAGTAGTGTTTTTATTAAAATATATTTTTTTTCTTACATTTTCAAAAAACTTTGCAGTACAATTTAGTGCTCTAATTTTTACCGCGCGCAAGAAATCATTTTTTGTATCCAATTTCCCGTAAGGCTGAAGTTCCTCATTCGTTGTTATGTGTTGTGAGAGGTTTCCGATTTCCGGATAGCCATGTTTTTCAACGTGTAGTGTATTTTGACGCTACGGGGTTCTACTTTTGAATGTCAGCACAGCTCACCGACGGCAACTCGTGGCGTCACGGGCAGAGTTATTTCAAAATTACAAAACTTTAAATAATCAGTCATGATAATACGATACATATTTTTTTTATTTGGCTAAGTTAGATAGTATATTACAACAACAACAAACCATCACGCCGTTTCCCCGTAAGGGTAGGCAGAGAGGATAGAACGCCACGTCACTATATCTTTGCATACATTATGCCTGTTGGAAGGGCTACCGCTATGCTGAACAACATCGCTCTGGATGTTGATCTGTTCCATGTATCCGAAGGGGTTTTCCGGAGCAGGATTCTCCTACTACTTTGACATGTATTCTTTCATTTTTTTTAATATTTTTTTTATAATATGTACGTATTGAATGTACGTTTGAAATGTATATGTTATATTTAAATAAATTAATTGAATTGAAAAAATTCCCACACATTCGTCTAAGAGATAAAATTTCGACCGCGTGCAAATTTAGCATGCGAATGAAATGAATTACAAATAGCAATAACTAACGTCATTACGTCTCTGTTGAAATGTGTTGGGCGAGTTGACAGTTAAAAGTAACATATTCAGCATTCCTCTCTGTGTCAATATGTTTACTGATGAGTTGAAGAATTCTACACTTGTAAACATTTTTTAAACTGATGATCGCAAACACATCATGTCAAAAATGCTAAATTAATTATTCTTTGATTCCAAAATTAGTATGGAGAATTAACGTTACTAGCTGCCACCGCACGCTATGGTGTAATATTTAGACAGTTGATTGCATACCATATCAATTATCTTGATGTGCGTTAAGACGTTAATTGGTCAAACAAATAAGTATTTAAAATTTATAACTTGCATGCAAATGGTTATATGGATGTATTACCCGCTTAATAGGGAGAGTGTTAATTTGTCTGTGGTATTGCCAGGGCATCGATAACAATGGGAGTTAACAGAGTTATCTTCGACTGTGTATATAGAATAACCGAAAATTGTGTACGAAAATTAGTATATTAGCATGAACATTTAAAGTATCTTCGTCGGTAACTTATAATTGAGCATGTTAAGTAGAAAAAAATGTATGTATATTCTGCTTTTCATACAGACAACTTTATTTTACTTTTGAGATAAAATTGTAGATAACTTCTCATTGTAATCGGGGCCCGGGGCCTCAATTATAAACGCTATTTTCATATCGAGACGGTATACTCAACTTCTGTTCTATCTGCATCTACCTCGGTATGTTCTACCTACTTGCCATCCCGACATCATATGGTCGAAACGAACCAACGAATGACCGCAAATAATTAGTCCGCGTTCCTTACTTCATTAAAATTTTAAATAGTTCTAATTTTTTTTTTAAATAGTCAAAGCGATTACGAACTCCAATTAATTCGAATTCAAGCCAAAAATGCTAGCTTGAACATGATTTTTATATGACTTTTGACAATTACCAAGACGGTATACATAACTTCTGTACTATCCGTATCTACCTCGGTATGTTCTACCTACTAGTCATCTTGACATCACATGATCGAAATCAATCGATGAATTTTAGTCCGCGTTCCTACTTAATTAAAATTGAAAATAGTTCTCATTTATATTTTAAACAGGCTTCTGTGATAAAAAGTGCCCACTTCAAAGCTTTAACTCCAATTAATCACAATTCAAGCAAAAAATGCTCGCTTGAACATGATTTTTATGGGTTTTGACAATTGCCAAGACGGTACGCTTAACGATCGCCTATATTTATTTACCGATTGATTACAAAACCGGCTCCTTTAACGTCTCGATACATACACTCAAAAATAAAGTAAAATAGATGGAAAAAAATAGAATAACTAAATTTATTTTTTGCTGTGAGAACTTTCTAACGCCTAGATATGTTAATAGGGCAGAATCTTGCTTTTTTGTTTTTTGCATCTAGGCGTTCGTTTTCCAAACTGACAGTTATGTCAGAATTTTATTCGAATTCAAAATTGATTTTTTTATCTCATATTTTTAATAGGCTTTTAACAAAAAGAGTGCCAACCTCAGAACGATTAAAAATTTGAATAAATCGTAATTAAAGGAAAAATTGCGCGATGGAACCAAATTTTTGTCACTTTGAATGCGTAGATAAACGTATCGAGGGGTTCTCGATCCGTCGATACAAACCGATGTACTTACATCAAAACTTGATGGTGGAAGAATCGGTAGCGTATCTTAGTAATCGGTCGGGAGACTCTTATCTTCAACTATTTTTTTTTTATTTATTAAGAAAAAACAACAGTTGTTATATAAGAATACAAAATATAAAAAATAGTACATACATCCAGTTAAAGTTTTTCACAAATATAATGAGAGAACATGTTACACAGTAAAGAGACAAATAATATATTATATAAAACATGAGAAAAAAAAAGAGCTCGTAAGAAGGTTAAGGGATGAGGAAATAGAGTGGAGGAGTGGAGGAGAGGGATTTTTATAATATAGTTGATCAATTCAAAATGTTGATATCATAATAAAATAAACATATTTAAATGAACATAAACTTATTACACACAGATAAATGTTTCATTTTACAGTGTTTCTATGGCGTCATACTGAAGCTATGTCATTTTAGTGCGTTGATATGTGCACCGTGACGTACGCTTCCCCATTTCATATCGATATACCTTCACAAAACTCGATGGTGGGGGGTCGGTAGTGTGTCTTCGTAATCGCTAGAGAGAGAATTTATCTCCAACTATACCGTCAAGGTGAAGGTATGACGTCTTTATCTCCCCTTGTAATCGGGCCCTGGACGTCCGCTGCTGACTGCTCGTTGCCAGTTCGAAATGGCCCGTTATCTTATTCACGAATGCATATAGATATAAGCGTGTTTTATTAATAATTTTATCGCTTCTCTCTGTTGACCTATGACAAGTGGCTAATGTTAATTTATTTTAATTAAATAATGGTTTATATTTATTTTATTGTTTATCATCACGCGTATGGCCCATTTCATACGTGTCGTCCTAAGGCCCATTTCACACGCACCGTACAAATCCACACGGCCGGATAAAATTAAGATGATTGATGTGAAATCCTTGGCCTGGATCCTTATTTTACTCTAGGCGCAAGTTATTTATTTATTGCAAAAAAATAATATATATACTTAATATCAGGGAATCTATATAAAACCAATTAATGTAAAATGAAAACGGAGTGTTCTCTGTTTATTAAAGTCTCCAGCTAACATGGCACAGCCTGAACTACTAGAACTAAAACTACTTAATTATAAATGCCTAGCTAATCAAATGTAAGAAATTAAAAATCATTATTATTCAAATATAAAGTAAATATGTGCCAAGAATACATGTTACTTAAACATAAATAATATAGTATAATATATAATAATATATAATAAAATATAATAAAACATTATAAAACAAATATAAAGCAATGAAATACATAAAAATATAAATAATATGTGTACTAATTATATAAAGTACTACGTTTTTTAATTTACATATATTTTTCAAAAAAGTAAGTGATGTTATAGTTCGATAGTATACTTTAGATATTTAATGAAAACTCTGATACTTTTTAATATAATTTTTTTTATCAGACTTCAATACAATCGGGAAATATCACATACCACGAATCAGTGGCGAACGGTGATTTAATTTACAGGTAAGCTATAAAAAATATAATTTATTTGTTTCGCATAGTAGGTACATAATATAATGTAAGTGATATACGAGTATACTATAAATTTCAATTTTTTCTGTGGTTCTGTGTAATACAACAACTTTCATCAATGAAATCAACTCAAACGACGTAACTTCGTGATATATTATATTATGTAGCTATATTATCCATTAATTTAACAATGAATTCCGCCAGTATTAGGTATTCTCATTACGATTGAAATGTCAACTGGCCGATTTGTTCTAGAAATGAATAATGCCAAAAATGGCCGCGCCGATAATAACAAAATTTTAGACTCTTAAATTAACTAAATTGCAAGAACGAAGAACATCGACCGATCTTATGACTTTATATAAAATAATAAAACCAATGTTTGATACCCCTGATCTACTGAAATTGATTTCATTCTATGTACCACCTAGATTAAGCAGAACATCTACAATATTTTATTGTCAAAATTCTCGAACGGTAGCTCAATATAACTCACCTATTGTTAGATTACAGAATACCGGGAATGAATATGCATCACATTTTGATATATTTAGTTTATCTCTGCCTAAATTAAAAAATAAAGTGACCAACATATTTTTATCAAAAAGAGCAAATCATCTTCAGAAGATTGGGTTGGAATAGTTATAATTTGATTGATTAATGTATTTTGTTATTGTATAATTTCTTTAATATATGTATGTATTTCAAGTAATTAATAATGTGTACAGTACGAATATATTAATATTTCATACTCGATTTTTTTTATTTTTTTTTAAATATTTTTATCTCTAAGCACTCTTTATACCACATATATGTAAATGGCAGAAATGCCGTATATAAATAAATAAATAAATAAATAAGGATAATTAGTAGGTACTCTCAATATAAAATTGCTATTAAGAAATGGATAGTGGAGGTGGGTTGCGCACGGATCGATGAGTAGATCAAGACAAATATATAAAAATTTGTTTCCTGTGCCTCGATTATAAACGCTATCTTCATCTGTATATATCGAGACGGTATACTTAACTTATGTACTATCTGTATCTTACCTCGGCATGTTCTACCTACTTGTCATATCGACATCATTTGATCGAAACAAGCCAATGGAATGACCGCAAACAATTTGTCCGCGTTCCTTACGTCATTAACATTTCAAATAGTTCTCATTTATATTTTAAATAGGCTTCTGTAATAAAAAGTGCTCACTTCAAAGCGATTATAATCTCCAATAAATCCCAATCCAAGCAAAAAATGCTCGCTTGAACATGAATTTTGCATGACTTTTGGAAATCACCTAGGCGGTACGCTTAACGATCGTCTGTATGTATCTACCGATCGACTACAAAGCCGGCTCCTATAACGTCTCGATACATACACTCGGAAAGATAGTAAAACACACGGAAAAAATAAAATAACTAATTTTTTTTTTTGAGTGGTTACTTTCTGACGCATAAAATCTGTGTCTGACGCCTAGATACTCTTATTTGTTAAAAGGGGAGAACCTAGTGACATTATTTTCACATCTAGGCGTTCGTTTTATTAAAGTGACAGTTATGTCGGAATTTTATTCGACTTCAAAACTTACTTATTTCTCTCTCATATTTTAATAAGCTTTAAAGAAAAAAACTGCCAACCTCAAAACGATTGAAATTTTTAATATATCATAATTAATGGAAAAATTGCTCGGTGGAACAAATTTTTTTACACTTATAATGCGTAGATAAACGTATCGAGGGGTTCTAGACCCGTCGGTATACATCAAAATAGATGTTGAAATGTTCTTCATCTCTTTTGTAATACGTTAATATTAACAGCTCCCAAGGGGGTCGAATCCAGTCCTTGTCTACAAAAATTTAGAAAAACTCAAAACTTTGTTCGACGAGTATACGTTAAATGATCATGAAAATATACTCATTTTCGTACACAAATATCGATTTTTATTTATAAAATTTCGAAGATAACTCTGTTAACTTGCTATTGTAATCGGGGCCCTGTTTTGCTTTGTATATATTTTGAAACGTATTTTTTATTATTTAATTTACAATAGAAACAAAATGTTACCAATTTAGTTATATTATTTATTACTTTAACTAGTTAAATTTAAACTCTATACAACAATGTTTTGAGTATGTCCAAATGCTTGCCGACTGGCTGGATTTCCACCCTAGGGAGTTGTTCATATTTAAATTTGTTGCAACAGAGAGGGAAAACACTTTTGAGAACGGAATATGGGAGTCTAGACATTTACAGGGCTTCTGATTTTTCATTGGCTTGTTTAAGTGGCCACTTTACAAACTGTGTAACTTTTACCATTCCGTCTATATTTTAACATCTATATTCCTTCGACTCACGGTTATAGAGCAGTAATCGGAGCACTGTTTCAAAATTCGAGATTAGCCAAGTACAATCCCGGGGTTTTCGGGACTTGAAAACGGCCGGGATCCCGAATCCCTGGACTGTATTCTCTATAAATTTAATAAAAAATGATTTGTTTTTAATATTGTTGACTCCCCTTCGTGCTGCTGCGGATATCCTAACCAATCTTCTGAACACATCCTGTGGTCTTGTCCCTTTCCCCTTCTCTATGATTACCGAATGGAGCTTCTCGCTACTATCCGTGGCCCTGTTATAGGTCCTGTCGGATATACAGATCTGGTGGCTTCTAAAAAGAATTTCAAGGCTTTTAAAAAGTTTTGTAATCATTTCGGCGAATTGGTCATGTCCAATCAATTTAATCCCAGTCAGTGAAGAATTCACTTCCCTCTCTTTTTAATTCAATGAAGTACATAATATGTACTTCTGGATTACTTTCTTTCAGCACAAAGATGCTAAGGCTACCAGATTTCAGAGAGCTCCTTCGGGCAGCTTTTCTCGTTTGACAACGAGCAAATTTTCCGTGTATGTAGGCACCGCTAAGGAGACTTATGTCCTCGGATGCGGTGTGCGGTATGTGGTGGGTAAGCTGTATTCTCTAGTGGCGATATATATTGCTCTATTACAGTCGAAATGTGTTTCCAAATCAAACAAATACTCACACAGTTGGGCACAAAAAGGGAAAAGTTGTAGTGTGACCTTTCCGAAGAACTCTTGGTCGACATTATGCGTCTTAATTTGTACCACAGCTCAGTTATGTACACATTATTATCAACTACAGAATATAGCACATAAAGTATGAACAACTCTCGTGTCCAGCCATTTTGCGTGGCATTGACCCGCGCATTTGAGCAGAGTACAGTTTTTAGCTGTGTTGTTCGTTTTGACCTTTAGAGTGCGGTTTTTTAAAAATTTAAAAAAAAAATCGCGTTCTCATGATTTTCCCGATTTAAAATTAGGAACTTCAGCCCTACGGGAAATTATATACAAAAAATGTTTTCTTGCGCGCGGTAAAAATTGGAGCATTAAATTGTACTGCAAAGTTTCCTGAAAATGCACGGAAAAATAATAAAAAACATTTTGATAAAAACGGACTACTTTGAACGACGTCACTGGTTCATATGAATCAAACAATTTTTTTTTCATTATGTATTTTTATATTATTTAATTTAGTACTCAATCTTATTTGGCATATTATGTATTACTCTTATTTATTACTACAGTGTAAAGTGAGTTTATAGAAACCATATCTCAATTATCATTTATTTTTTTTTATTTTTTTTATTCATAAATTTCATGAAAAGAACGTTTTTATAAAATTCTAAACATATCTACTTTTAAACATCTAGTAAATGTTATCACTGTAACTCTCCAAAAAAAGAGACTAACTCTTGTGCTTGGAGAGTGACTTACACCGTTTTAGTTGTTTATTTATAAGAGTTTATATCATTTTAAATACGAGTACATGAAAAAGAAAAACATAGGATATATAAAGAAAAAAAACAGTAAACAATAATACATTCATACTAATTAAAATTTCAATTATATTTTTATATATATATTCTTTTTCTATTGATTTCAATGATACTATTATTATGTTTTTTATAATACCACTATATTTTACTATTATACTTTTATTTTGTTGATTTCAATGATACTGTTATTTTTTTATATTTGATTATGTATGATTCTAAATTTATATAATTTATAATTTACTTTTTAACATTTATGTCTGATTATCTTTTTTAAATCGTATTCTTTGGTATTTTATTATTTTTTATTTATACCTTTTTTCTGGATTGTTATTATATTGCATCACATGTCATTATTTTTTAATCTAATTGATTTTACTGTGTATTTTTTTATTAATTATTATGGCTTGACACGGGCACAGCATAAAAAGCCTTAATAAGTTCACTTATATTTAAACGAGTGTAATTTTGAATGAATAAATAAATAATGACGAGAGAGTTCTTTAAGATTTCCGGTTTGCTTGCCGTGAATTGGCCAATGGGCAGAACTGATCGAGAATAAGCGAAAGAGAATCTTTGACGTCACACGCGGAGTTGTTTAAGAAATACAAAACTTTGTGATGGATAATCCTATAATGATTTTTCTCCAAGGTACATATACAAACCTTGTTCCCAAGTAGTTAAGGGATTGGGAAATATCACGTAATTATTTTTTTTACAATTATAAACTGAGAAATAAATTCGAGAAAAAAATTCTTGTATTTATTAGTAACATGAAAAATATTTTCAAATTTATAATTTTGAATTCCCGCGAAAACGCTTCATTGCATCGGCAATATACGTCACAATTTGCTTTAAATTTTGACGTTTTGTCATTCCAGTACGTACTTTGTATGAAGAGACCGTCGTATATTATTTCATGTAAAGGCGTATTTTTCATCATCATCATTCCCTTTAAGCACCTAATGGTTCATAGGGCACTGTATTGGTGCACCAATCGCAGCGTATTTTGATCATTTTTGTTACATGAAGGTAGAGTGATCAGTCTTACGCTTCAGGTACGAGTCCAGGGACAATGAAATATTCCAGTGTAAAAACACCCTTTTAATTCATTTTTTTTTTTACTTGACGGCTTACGCCTTAAGTATAAAATAACAATAAAAACAATTATAATGAATCAAAATATAGATCACCTGTACACAAGTGAAGAAAATATAGATACATATTATCAGCAGAAAATAAAGAAATAACAAAGGAAAATTAAACAAGAAATTATAGTATAAGGTCTTCCAATAAGGACTTCCAATAAGGACTTCCAATAAGGACTTCCAAACTTTGACAGTTGATAGCGGCCATATTGTTGAAGCGACATCTATCAAATTAGCTATAATATATTCAGTCTGTTTTGCCAAATCACCAATCAGCGTTCAACAACGCGTGCAAATGATAAAATTGTTCGAGCAACGTTCCGCGCGCTTCGCCCATTTTACGGTCACCATAGGCGTCCTACCGAAAGGACTATTCGTAGTGTGGTGGATAAATTTGAGTCCACTGGTTAAGAAATCAATCAACCAACACCCGTGCGTCAACGAAACGCAAGATCTGCCAAAAACATTACCGCTGTCTGTGACAGTGTACTGAAGAATCCGAGGCAGTCAATTTCGCATCGATCACTAGAACTCGGCCTTTCGCAGACCACAACTTGGCGAATTTTGTGTCGTGACTTGGGCCTGCACCCGTACAAAATTCAACTGACCCAGAAGCTGAAGGTAAATGTCCATAGACAACGACGTGTGTTTGCTGAATGGGCTCTGGAGCAGTTGGAAACTGACCCTAATTTTTATCAAAAAATCATCTTCAGCGATGAGGCCCATTTCTGGATGAATGTGTGCGTCAACAAACAAAATTGTCAAATTTGGGACAATACCAATTTACATGAGATCCAAGAGCGTATAATGCATCCTAAAAAGTCACTGTTTGGTGTGTATTTTGAGCTGGTGGCGTCATCGGTCCATATTTCTTTGAGAACGACGTTGGCCAGGCCATCACCGTTAACGGCGAGCGCTATAGGTTGATAATTACCAACTTCTTTTGGCTTGAATTGGATGATATGGACACCAACGACATGTGGTTTCAAAAAAACGGCGCTGCGTGCCATACATTGGACATTCTGCACGAGCGATTTGAGGGCATGGTCATCTCACGTGGAGGTGATGTGAACTGCCACCGAGATCGTGCGATTTGACCCCGATAGACTTTTTTGTGAGGTTTTCTTAAGTCGCAGGTCTATGCAAATAAGCCACAAACCACAGCGGCCCTCAAAGCCAACATAACCCATGCCGTCAGACAAATTCAGCCTGATTTATGCGCCAGAGTCATGGAAAATTTGACATTTCGGATGCGCGCCACCCAAAGAAGCCGCGGTGGACATTTGAGCGATATTATATTCTATACATAATGGCATCGATAGAACGTTCAAACGAATAAAAAAAATTCGAAGAAATCTCACACACACTTTGTTTTATTTCACTTTAAAGATAGGAAGCGCTTAAGCGCTTTCATTAATGAAAGACCCTGTATTTTTTTTAAAATTTAAATTTCTTTGATAAACCCTTACGTGTAACATACATTTAACAAAATATTTTTACTTTTAAAATTCACATTCTACTGATAATAATAATATTTTTTAAAGGTTTTCTGAGTCTTTTGTATAGTTTTGTCTGGTAGTTTATTGTATAATTTCAGTCCACGGTTCATTAGTCTTGATTGTCCTTTTCTCGTTTTAAAAGGTTGTATATGATATTTTTCTCGTATTGTGTTCATGTTTACTACAGTTTTTTTCAAGTTTTAATTCTTCGTCTACAATTACATCAGTATATATATATATTATAGTATAATTATAGTATACTTGCCGGGAATCGATTTTTTAACTATTTGTTTTTAAAAAACAAGGCGTATTTTCATCAATTTAATAAAAACAAATTATGTAAGATAACATTTTTCCACAATATATATTGATTTTGTAAATATAATGCAATTAATTTTTCTAAATCCATTTCAAGTATTTTTACCGGTATTCGTAGTATGGTATATTTCCCTATTGCAATTTAAATGCTATACTTTTTCATTTTTTTTTTTTCATAATTTAAAAATTCGTTTAAAAAACGTGCCGTGGATACACATTCACATATCGCATTGACCAATAGGCACTTCTGAATTTTCCATATAAGGAAAACGGCCGGCGCGGGATCTGAATCCGAATTCTGTTGAAAGTAGGACAAGCACTTTACCAGAAGGCCACGAACTAATAACATAACACATTATAATTACCTATCAATCGTTTGTTGGTGATAGTGAATCTTATGTCTGGCCCACGATAACAATCGAAAGGTTAAAGATTTATCAAGGTTTGTCGATAAAGTCTACTTTAATCTCATACCTCGCATTAATAAATAATAATAATAAAAATAATAATAATCATGGTTTACTAACAAAAATAACAATTTCTTTATTTATTTATTTATTTTATTTTATTTTATTTGGGAAATCAACAGTTCTACATACATATTTAGTAAACAAACAGATATAGCGTATAAACTCAGAACTAATAACAGATTTCCACATAGTATACAAAGTTAGTAAAGAAAATATATTACATATCAAATAAATACATACAATTTATACATATAAAAATGTTATTTTCATTTACTCAATAATCAAAGATTTTTTAAATATTTATTTTAAGAACATTAAGTTACTGTAAATTGGGCGGGATAAGGACGAAAATGCTTGAAGAGAGGATAAGGAGGGGAGGGGAGGGGAGGGGAGATGTACATATTTATTATTATAATGTGTACTAAGTTACATAATACATTTTTAGTGTAAATTTTAAATCTGACAGAGTGATGTTTGTGTAATCTATATTTTTAAATTTTGTATTGTACATTGAAAAAGTCCTACGAACAAAAGCATTTTTAACATACGATGTTTTACTTATTGGTACATGAAACAGGTGGTACCGTCTACAAATCCTGGCTGGCACATGTATTGTTATTAAACCAAGCAGCTCTGTACAGTCAACCATTCCTGTCATAATTTTGTAAAGCAGTAGTTGGTCCGCACACACTCTGCGGTATTGTAGATAAATGATTTACATACACACTTAGGTAATAGATTTCTCTGGATCATGTCTAGTCTGCCTAACTAGGTACAACCTGTTTTAAGGCAGAGATTTTTATGCAGTTATACAATATTAATTTATACCATTTATTATTTAAGAATGTTTTCGAGTAAATTTTCCGATTTTTCTCTGCCTAAACCCAGTAACCACTTTTTTACAAATTTATTTAATTGAATCCGGGTCGTGGTTTTGCAATATTCGGGTAACAAATCGAATATTTTGGGGCCCAGAAACCTGAAATTTCTTTGCCCGAATTCAGAGTTTGTGGTAGACCCCATGACCCATCTTCTAGTTTGACTTCTGGTAGTGTGGGAGTGTGCCTTTTGGGATTTGATAAAATAATTTGCTGTCACAAACATCATTCTTCTAAAAATATATAATTGCCTTATATCTAAGATCTCAAATTCCTCAAATTATTTTGATTATTGATTTAGTATTGATTTATTAGTGCCTGTTTTTTTTTTTTTACGAGACTATTAATTTATGTTTCCATTTATATTTTTGAATTGCGTAATAAATTAAATAAAATGCACAATAAATTTCGCAATGAGGAAGTTCAGTGCTACCGAAAATTTGATATTTAAAAAAAAAAAATAACGCTCGGTAAAAACTAGAGCATTTAATTCTACGGCAAAGTTTCTCGAAAATGCATGAAAAATAGATAAAAATGAACTTTATTTATTATTTACATACAATATTACATTTTTATTATATTTTTAAAATTATTTTTTTTACAGGACTCACCAAGCCAATTAATATGGCTTCTCGGTAAAGATCCTTTACATGAAAACATATTATAACACTACATAGTTGTATAATAATAATTACTACTAACTTAAATATAGGGAGCGAAAAAAAATACATATAATTTATGTTTTCAAATAATAATTAGAAAAATGCAAAAAAAAACAAAAATAAGTTCATGATATCGCAATTATAAGATAAAAAATAAAAACCAAACAGGAATACCAAAATTTAAAACAGAAGTGTGTACATAAAGGCACAAAGCGTTTAAAAAAAAAAACATTATTTCTTTAGATATATATATTTATATTTATATCTATATATAACTACTTAACTAACAATGTTTTGAGCATGTCCAAATGTTTGTTGACTGGCTGGAAGATCTAAATATGTTGCAACAGAGAGGGAAAACATTTTTGAGAAGGGAATGTCTAAGTCAAGGCATTTAAAGGGCTTATGGCCTGTCATTGGCAGATTTAAGTGGCCACTGTACACAATCACCACTTAGATTTCAGCTCTTTTACTTCACAAAAATCAGCACATGAAAAAGTTAAGAAAATGTAGATGTTTGAACGTAGGCAGAATGGTTAATGTGACTATGACAGGTAATAAGCCCTGCAAATGTCTAGAATTTCATATTCCCTTCTCAAAAATGTTTTATCTCTCTGTTGCAACAAAATTTAATAAGTTTACTACGTCACAAGTTTTTCCGAATAAACCAGTGATAGAGTGTTGTGATAGATTTCTGGTTTTCGAGAAGTCAACTCGCCAATCAGCAGAACTCTCCGACGAGAATTTGTGACATCACGTGCGGAGTAATTTCAAAATTGCAGCACTTAAAAAACGCTTATTATCCTTATTTAACAAAAAAAAATGCATAATAAATTATGAAATCATATGATCATTATTTTCGCACCTAATGGTGCATAGCGCACTACGTTGGTATATAATGAAAGCATACATCGTTTTTTTTTGTTACATGAAAGTTAGGTGATCAGTTTTACACTTCAAGTGCTAGTCCTGGGCCTGAAATATTGTAGTCTAAATTATTTTTTTAATTCGCCTAACTTAATTATTTCATCAGCATCCGAAAATGTTTTTGATTTTCGAACTTCTTTTTGGACCAGTTAGTTTTTATTTATTTTTTTATATGAGAGTTGCTTTATTATTTACCTTGCTTCTACAGGGTGTTCATTAAACCCTGTCACATCCGAAACCACGATGATCGGTATGAGCAAGAAGACATATTGGCGCATTCAAATATTTTTTTAGAACAAATTATTTTTTTTTAAATACTTCTTACTTCTGCAGGAGAAAAACGAGGAGGGGGGGGGGGGGGGAATCTGATACTGCGCCGCGCTCCCCTCACTTCTCCCTTGCAGAAGTACACAACCATTTGGTTTTTTCAATATTTATTATTTTTTAAATTCTTTGTTCTAAATATATTTTTAAATATGCTAATGCTAATTTTAAATATGCTTATATGTAGAACGAATGGACAGCGAGAGAACGGCTAAGAATATTTACAATGCGAATGTTGATGGATGCAAAAAAAGAGGAAGACCGAGAAAGACATGGCATGACCAAATCCAACAAATACTTAAAGATGGACATGTCAAAAGTCGGAATGATTATTTGCATAAAAATGTCTGCCTTAAAACAGGTTGTACCTAGTTAGGCAGACTAGACATGATCCGGAGAAATCTATTACCTAAGTGTGTATGTAGTAGATAAAGTAATTGTTATTTTTGTTAATAAACTATGATTATTATTATTATTAAATCTTCCAAGAGCAAGAAAGACATGGCACGATCAAGTCCGTCAAATACTTGAAGATGGACATGTCAATAGTAGGAATAATCGGCGCGCGTGCATGAGAAGATGTATGAATGTAGAGGAAGCGAGATCTGTATGCAAAGATAGAGTGTTGTGGCGTTCTATCCCCTCTGCCTACCCTTACGGGGAAACGGCGTGATGGTTTGTTTGTTTGTTTCTAATATGATCATTGTGGTTTCGGATGTGACAGGGTTTAAAGAACACCCTGTATAAACAAGGTTTATATTTTTCTAAAAGTGAACTATTCTCCAAATACTTTTTTTTAATTTATCAAAACTGCTGGGATCTGGGCTGGTATTCTGAACGCTTTCGTGGCCGTATTATCTTGTGTATTTACATACAAAATACACGAAAAAAACGGTTTTCTCGTGCCACGAGAGTGGTTCAGAATAGCACCCCAGGGGTGTAATGTGGGTTAATCAGGAACTTCTCAGCATTTGCTCATGTGGAGAGGAAACCACTTAAAACTCTTCAGGAGAAGCCGGCCTGTTGGCAGCAGTCGACGGGCCTGCCGTTCCACTAGAGGAGTGTTCGGCAATTTGTTCCCTACTTTGGTTTATTTTACCAGAACCAGTTGGACCATTTGGTTTAATTAATGATATTTTTAAGTCTTATCTAAATGTTTGAAGACAAGGACTGGATTTCACCCCCTAGCTTAGTTTAATAGTCTTAACAAATAATAAAAAGTAAAAAAACCACTGCACCACACAAAATATCAATCAAAGTTAAAAATTGTGTATTTCTTGTTTCAGATTGATGCGAACGGAGATGGATACATCGACCTCAAAGAATTAAAAGATGCTCTGGATAGTGTTGGATTCAAAATTCCTGGATGGAAGGTAGCCACAATTATATGGTTTTGTTTTTATTTTGAATCTTGATAAAGGGCGCACGTGAACTTTTAATATTGTATATGTCGCTGCCAGACATTCAATTGGGCGACTAGGCTGTTCATTAAATGCCGACGCTCAATTGAATGGTTAACGGACGCTTAGCCAAAATGTTGAAACATTTTATCAAAGGGCTCTGAACGTCGCTTAGCCTCTTTTATTTTAATACAACAATAATATTACAATATTTTGAGTCTGTCCAAATGTTTGTAGACAAAAGACTGGATTTCACCCCCCTAGGGAGTCATTAAGATTAACCAATTATTTATTTATTTTTCATTTTTGCACCACAACAGGCCAGGAGGCTCAATTACGGTGGTGAATTATTACATCACAGAACACCCAGGCTTGAGGAAAAATACATTTTAATTTTTGTGTTCTCACCGGGAATCGAACCCGGAACCTTTCGTGTGTGAGTCAAGCGTCTTGATCGGAGGCCGCCTTACAACAGAGATGGAGAACATTTTAGATAAGAAAATATGGAAGTTTAGGCATTTACAGGGATTATGACCTGTAACATTCACCATTTTGCCTATGTTTGAACATCCATATTACTTCAATCCTTCCATCTGTTGATTATAGTGAAGTTAAAGAGCTGAAAACTTTATTGTTGTGAAGAGATTCATTTGATCAAATTATTTCTCATAGGCAACGCCTGAAAACAATTTTTAACTTCTTCTTGGACCAGTTGGTTTTATTACAATATTTTGAGTCTGTCCAAATGCTGATAATTTATATGATAACCGACACGAGCGTTGACTTAGAGATTACACACGCGTTGACTTATCACTGCGATAACATAAGCATGTTCATTGTGATCGCTCAAATGCTTAGCATGTTTTTAAGCACGTCGATAGTGATTTGTGATTTAGCTACAGCCTCTTCATAGACCTGAGCTTGGAGGGCGAGAACTATTCACGGGGACCCGTCACAATAGATCTTCACAGGTCGCAGTGACGTCAGAAGCTTGCATAGCACCGACCCTTACCACTTTAAATAAGACAGTACTACTAACCTAAAAAATAGATTTGCCAGAATCGAAGAGTCCGTGTATTTTTAATAAAAAAAATCATCTTATATTTTTATCACTGTATTTTTTGAAACAAAAAATTCCCACGGAGGTATGACCTGTGCGTGGGTATACTTAATCCAGAATATATCAAGAAATCTATGGTGTGAAATTACCTCGTATACAGGGTGTTCATTAAACCTTGTCTCATCCGAAACCACGATGATCAGTATGAGCAAGAAGACATATTGGCACATTAAAATAATTTTTTGGAACGAATAAAATTTATAAAAATAAAGTGTCAAAAAAAGCAAATGGTTGTATTCTTCTACAGGGGGAAAGGAGGGGGTAGGAGGGAGTCTAATACACTGACAACCGAGATCCCTCACTTCTCCCCTGCAGAAGTAAGCAACCATTTGTTTTTTTTAATATTTTATTTTTAAACATTTTCTATGCTCTAATTTTTTTTTAATATGCTAATATGTCTTCTTGTTTATACTGATCATCGGGGTTTCGGATGTGACAGGGTTTAAAGAACACCCTGTATATGCGTTTTATTTAAACAGTGTGTACTAAAATGAATGTTCATTCTGTCCTAGGTGCGGTGCATGATAGACGATCAGATCTCCCGCAAGAGTAATGGCGTGGCCAACGGCGCGCCGGCCGGCAAGCTCAGCCTGCCGCTGTTCGAGCAGCTGTGCGCCGAGCTCAAGGCTCAAGACGTCTCCAGCACCTTCAAGCAGCAGGTCTCCAAGAAGGAGAACCTCGAGCACCTGGGGGGCATGTCCGATGCCAGCAGTGAAGGTGAGTGCTTGTTCAAGATGTGCGGCCCGAGGTGTTCAGAGCTGTTTTAGTGACTGACCAAGCGAGAGTGGAAGATAATTGTTTTTTTTATTTGAGAATTGCATTTTTTTTTAATGTACAAGGTTTATTTATTTTATTTTATTTATTTATTACATATATATTACAGCAATTTACAATGAATTATGTATACAACAAATAAATTAAGTAGTAAATGTAAACATATGTATTTTTTATTTTTGCTGGTGGTTCATCTAAACTGCCTAACTAGGGATAGCTTCCCCGTTCTAAGGCAGTAAAAAATGTATTTTATAATTTTAAAAAATATTTTTTTTTGTTTTTTTACAATATGTATAAGAGGTAAAACAGGGTATTCAAAAGATAAAGCATAATTACATAGCAATGAAATACATATTAATAGTAAAAATAGTAAACAAAAATGTCACAAAGGCATGGCCTGTTCGCGGGTATACTAGAAATGTTTGCTCCTATAATATTTTTATTTATTTAATGCACAAAATACACAATTTTACATAGCCACAATTATATGTTTTTTTTATGTCCCGACTTGTTAGAAAATTCCGTGTTAAGTCGGGACTCTTCGATATATAAATGAAAAATCAAAAATATTTATTTACATATTAAAACAATATACAGGTAATCAAAAAAATATGCTAAATAATCAAAACAATATACAAAATAATACAAATATACAAAATAAAAATAATAAATAGACAGGTATAATTGTTTTGTGTAATATAAGAAAGAGAAAAGAAAATATTCTGTAAAATATTATAAAGTCCTTTTTTATTTTATTGTAATTAAAAAAGGAAATAAAAAAGATTAAAAAACATAAAAATATTCCTTATTATTAAATGGCAACAAAATATATCATAGAAAAAAGAGTTTATATCTTTAGTTTGAATCCAGGATACTGCGTGTTTTTTAAAAGAAGGAAAATTTTTAAAGTTTGGGATCAATGAAAAAAAGAATTAAAAAATGTTGTGCCCATAAATTATGTATATGCAATATGCATGTCTCTGTGCTAGCTTCGTTTTACAATGTGGTATTCCTAACACACGAATCCTTCTTTGACTTGATCTATTTGAATGACTTGTAAATACATTTTGGTTCTTAAATATATATTTTAAACATAGAAACTATAGAATCGTATTTTATTTTAACTAAGTATTTTATCTTGGTTTAACAATTTGGTTGGAATTTTGTTTTTTAACTTTCAATGTGATAAGACAATCTTTACTCTCCGTATGATAAGCTTAGCAGTATTTGATAAATAGAGTTGTGGCATTTTGGACACTCAGTATTTTTACAGATACCACAAAAACTGACATTATTAATCTTAATTTTACTTGGAAATATGTTTCACCAGCATCATCGCCATCCTTTGAGCAGGGGTACATAGGGCACTGCATTGGCACTGCAATCGCGGCGTACCTAGATAATTTTTGTTTAATGGAAAATATTTTACAATACGATGATATTTGTGTCGGCCTTGTGGTGAGGCGACGAGACAAAATACTACCTTTTCTACTGATTTGCATAGTTCAAACTATGCTAAATACTCGCCTATTCCACGGCTCCACATGTTAGCGAACAAACATGGAAATTTAGGTTTATTTCATTTATCTTTATACAAATTAAAATCATTACTTACTAGCTTAAATGTATCTTCTCTTCTATATTTTATAAAATCTTTTACATTAACATATCGACACAATAAAAAAATTACCATCTTGCAACTTTACAGAAGAGCCAATTTTTTGTTATTATTTTTTTTACTAATAAAGAATCTTGTATTTCATTTTTTTATTTGAATTATGTAGGAATTACGTCAAAATAAATGTATGAGATTTATTTGTGAAAAAAAATTAACTCCTTAAAATTAAAAATTAAATCCTATGCAAGTTGTCTTCTTTCAAACGATCACTGAATCAAATTCAATTATAAACTCCCACTCCCACCAAGTCTACTATATACTATTGTGTCTTTCTTTTATATTAATAATAACTATGGATATAAATATGTCCTTAAAAATCCCATATATAAATAAATAAATTACTTTTTAATCACTTCTTTTCTAAATTATAAAAATGTACGTGTTATATCTGTTTTACTGTTTATGCTATGATACATAGCCTCAGTTACTTCAATACTTTTTATATTTAAAATCTAATTTATTTATTTTTAATTTGTATGCTATAATTTCTTGTTTAATTTTCCTTCGTTATTTCTTTATTTTCTGCTGATTTCATGTATCTATATTTTGAATTTATTTAAAATAAAACACTTTGTAAATTTACCACACAAGAGTTTAATACATTATAAATTATAACCATGTTCCATTTAAAGTAAATCATGATTATTATTATTATTTATCTTTAAGTCATAATTCGTCGTCAATCTTTCAAAAAGGCGTAATTAGTTTTTTGTCGAAATGAAGTTATGAATATTTCAATAAAAAATAAGTTATATTTATGGAATAAATGGGCATCACACTGTCTTAAAATAATTTTTAAAAACCAGCAGAATACAGTAAGAATATTTTTTCATTATTTTTAAAGGTAAAAATTTTCCAAGCAAATTCTTAAAAGTCATCTAAAAAAATCAACAATTTTGAGATACGCCTTTTTGAAAGATGGACGACGAATGATCAATGCCAAATATGTCGCGTTTTTCTAGTGACACATTTTTTATAATATATTTTCAAAAGTTTTGTATAAAAACATTTCTCCACAATGTCTATATTGATTTTGAAAACACAAATAATCATCCGAAATTATTTCATATATTTTTATCGGTATTTGTTGTATTCATAGCATTAAAATAGTCCAGGAGGAGCGTAGACTCATATTTGAATACATCGGACTGTGTCCAAAAATCCCCCCACTTTGGCCCACTTACGCCGCGCGCATGCGTGAAGTCGCCGCGTAATGTTGCCAGATCGCGAAAAATATAACCATATCACAAATATAGATAATTATATTTTTTTTAAAAGCAATTTGTTAATTTCTCTAAAATTGTATTATGCACGCGGAAACTTTGATTGACAAAAAAGAGTAGATAAGTAAAGAGTTGTTTAATAAGAGTTATTGAATTAATGAACTTTAAACTTAAAAAATAAAACGAATTTTATTTTACATAAAACGGATATTTTTATGTCATGTTAAATAATATTTGATGTTTTAAAAATAATGTCGGTAAAATGTCCACCACGGCGTTGTTTAATCCGAGAGGTCCAATTTTCGTTAGATCTTTCATTAGATGAGCAAAAAATAAGCTAAAATTCCACCAAATCAATTAAAACCAATGTTTTTAGTAATAAAAAGTAGCGTAAAAAAATTGACTACCCTGACAACACTAACAAAATGCCTATTTTGTTTTCTATGACAATCCGACGGTGGAAAAAGAATAAAAATTTTGAGTAATGCATTGGATACTTACACATGCATTTGATACTTACACATAAAGTGTGATCCCATCCTGTTTCTTGTTGATCCTAGCAGCATTTCTACACTTAAAAACGACACAACACAGCATAGTTGAATTGAAATCGGGAGATGCGTTCTGAGCGACGTCTACAAAGAAACTAATGGGTCAAAACCATATTACCATATTATCTTTTACAGAATATCCTATTTTTTCTTTTTTATGTTACACAAAAATATTATAACTGTCCATTATTTATTATAGGAGCAAAAATTCACTAACAATTTATTGTATACCCACGAACAGGCTATGCCTTTGTGGGATTTTTTGTTTACTATTTTTACTATTAATATGTATTTCATTGCTATGTAATTATGCTTTATTTTTTTAATATTCTGTTTTATCATTTATGTTTATTGTAAAAATAATTTAAATAAAATATATAAAAAAAAATAATAATAATAATAATGTAAAAAAAAAAAAAAAACGTAAAACTACTCGTTTAAGAGTAGTTTAGTCGCCTTCTGTTTGATGCGCGTATTCGGCTTCTGGACTATTCTTAATTCTATTAAAGTATGTATGAAAAATATAAACACGATTTTTTTTTCCAGGAACCACACATTCCGTCCGACAGGAGGAACAGATGGCTTTCTCTGGATGGATCAACTCCAACCTTTCACACGACCCAGACCTCAAACATCTCCTGCCAATCGACCCGGAAGGAAGACAGCTGTATGAAAAATTAAAAGATGGCCTAATTCTATGGTGAGGATTACATTATCCGTTCATTGTCATGTTAAACGGTTCCTTTTATTTATAAGGTGTTAACATAAGTTGTTATAATGTTGCCAGATCGCGAACAATATTATCATTATACAAATGTAAGATAATTAATAATATAATAATAATAAATAAAGGTTTCAGCTCTTTAACTTCACAAACATCAACAGATGAAAGAATTGAAGGAATATAGATGTTCAAATATAGGCAGAATGGTGAATGTTACACAGTGTGTAAAGTGGCCACTTAAACCAGCCATTGACAGGTCATAAGCCCTGTAGATGCCTAGACTTCCATATTACCTTTTCTTAAATGTTCTTCATCTCTGTTGTAATATGTTAGTAAGATAATTATATTTTGAAAAAAGCAATTTGTCAATTTCTCTAAAATATTTTTGTACACGTGGAAACATTGATTGACACAAAATAGTAAATAAGTAAAGGGCCATTTAATAAGAGTAATTGAACTTTATTATGTCATGTTAAATAATATTTTATGCCATAATGTTTTAAAGACAATGTCAATCAAATGTCCACCATGGTGTTGTTTAATCCGAGAGGTCCAATATTTGTTAGTGCTCTCATTAGATGAGCAAGTTAGCGCTAAAAAAATTGACTACCCTGGCAACACTAATAAAATAGGCAAAAAAAAGGGGGCCTCCGTGGTGTAGTGGTCGAGATGCTTGACTTACACGCGGAAGGTTCCGGGTTCGATTCCCGGTGAGAATACAAAAAAATTATTGTGTTTTTTCTCAAGCCTGGGTGTGTTGCGATGTAATTCACCACTGTAATCGGGCCTCCTGGCCTGTTGTGGTGCAAAAATAAAAGAAGAAGAAAAATGTCCATTTTGTTTTCTTTGACTTTTGATTTGTGAATTTGCTACTTACACATGAAATGTGATCCCATCCTGTTTCTGCTCAAGCAGGGATCAATATATATATATATCATCAGGGATCAATATATCATCCTGGGATCAATCCCAGCAGTATTTCTACACTTTAAAATGACACAACACGGCATAGTTGAATTCAAATCGGGAGTTACGTACTGAGTGATGTCTACAAAGGAACTAATGGTCAAAATGTAAAACTACTCATTTTTTAGTGCTATTATACCTAATGGTGCATAGGGCACTGCATTGATACCTCAATCGCCGTGTATCTTGATAAAAAAAAATTACCTGAACGTAAGATGTTCAGTCTTACGATTCAGGTACCAGTCTAGGGATTTTAAAATATTCTAGTGTAAAAACACCTTTTTAAATAAAATTTCATGTCAAACATGTCGGGAATCGAACCTGAGACCTCTTGCATGGTATGCAAACGCCCTGACTACCACACCACGAGGTCGACTTATGATAAATAACAATTATTTTACAATATTTGAGTTTGTCCAAATGTTTATAGACAAAAGACTGGATTTCACCCCCTCGGGAGTCATTAAGATTAACAAATTACAACAGGAATGGAGAATACTTTAATGAAGGAAATATGGAATTCTAGGCGTGTACAGGGCTTATGACCTGTCATTGGCTGGTTTAAGTGGCCACAATCAACAGATGTAGGAATTGAAGAAATATGGATGTTCAAACATTGGCAAGATGGTGAATGTTACACAGTGTGTACACAGCTAATGACAGGTCATAAACCCTGTAAATGCCTGGATTTAAGGTATTCTCCATCCCTATTGTAATTTGTTAACAATTATTTTATTTATTTTACCATAAATATAGTTACTATTAAACATTATTATCAGAAGTCAAATATAATAATAAGCTGCGCATAATCACTTTTTTCGACGATTCGCCCCTGCCATATGCAGTGTATCATTTAATCATTGAGCATGGAAGGTAAGAAGATCGGTCTAACACTTCAGGTGCCAGCCCAGGAATAATTAAACATTGCAGTGTAGAAACAACTAACTTTAAAACATTTAAAGTGAAAATTCTTGATGGAAGTTCATTGTAATTTATTATAAACTAACTTTAAAACCAACATTTAGCGTTTGCCCTGCCTAATTTGTGCGTTTTAATTTTTAGTAAAGTGATCAACCACTCTTGCCCCGACACGATAGACGAAAGGGCAGTTAACAAGAAAGGGCTCACCCTATACACGAAACATGAGAACCTGACCCTGGCTCTGGTCTCCAGCCAAGCCATCGGATGTAACATCGTCAATATCGATGCGCACGATCTCGCTAAAGGTAAGTTAGATATGGCCGTGATTAATTCTAGTAAATATTTTTTTAAAATATGTCGGCCTTGTGGTGTAGCTCGCAATAGCATCGCCAAAACATAAATGATATTGTCGAAACATTAAAATATTCAAAAATAAGACTCTTTGCAGACGATGCCTTAATATATATATCGGGAGAAAATTATAAAACAATTATGGACAGACTAAATCATGATCTTAATAGTGTATCACTGTGGCTAAAAATTAATTAATTAAAATTAAATGTTAACAAAACTAAATATATGAATATAGGAAACAAAAGAATAGAAATTACACCATCAATTGTAATAGAAAATGAAAAACTTAATGAAGTCACTGAAATTAAATATTTAGGTGTAATGTTGGATTCAAAACTTACATTTCTCCAAAACGCTAAGATGGTAATAAATAAGATTGCAAAAAAAATATCCATTTTGGGAAGGATCAGAAGATTTATTGATAAGGACTCCTGCAAAACTATTTACAAAGCAATTATTGAACCACACATTAACTACTGTAGTAGCATTTTATTTTTATCAAACAAAGAAAACATAGATAAACTAACTGTATTTCAAAATAAAGCCTTTAGAATCATTTTGAAAAAAAACAGATATACGAGGGTAAAGTCGATGGTAAATGAAATAAAATTATTAACATATAAACAAAGAATATTTTACAATACAATGATATTTGTTCATAAAATTATAAACTCTAATAAAAAAACAGAATTTTGGAAAAAAATTGATTGGAACCAGCATGAACACGATCACAATACTAGAGAAAAGAACAAAATTAGACTTCCATTTAGGAAAAAGGCAAAGTCACAAAATTCAATTTTATTTAAAGCAATTAAAAAGTATTACGAAATGGAAAAAAATATTTATGAAGAAAAAAACATATAAAAATTTAAAATAATGGTCAAGACATATGTGATAAACAATTTATAAATTAAATATATTTGCAATGTTATTATTAGAACACACATAACAATATGTATGATATGTGTGCCCTACTTTAAGATTTAAATTAAAAAATAAAAAAAATCCGTGAACCAGCAAAACATTTAAAATTCCAGCGTCCATCTGCTATCTGGCGAGTAGGGCGATCATTAGTGCTTCAAACACACTTTCACTCTGTATAATTTGTATATTTCATTCCAGGTAAACCTCACTTGGTCCTCGGACTGTTATGGCAAATAATCAGGATTGGTCTATTCAATCAAATCACCTTGGAGCACTGTCCCGGACTTACAGCACTGCTAAACAATGATGTAAGCAAATATACTTTGCCTTATTTTCCGATTCTGCGTATGAAATAGAACTAGAAGTGTAGATTTATTGGGACGGGTTTCCGAGTATATTCCGCAAAAATAAAAAGCGTGTTGCTTGGCCATAGTGGCGAGCGTTTTGTGGCGCGGCGCGATATACATAATTTTATTTTTTATATTTTATCTACACTTTATATACATATAAGGGCGGACATATAGCCTTAAGGCAATTTCTTCCTACCTACCCAAACCGTTCAGTTTGAAAAAATTACAAGTACATGGAAATATGCTAAGGAATTATATTTTACCTCATTATTTTATATAAAATTAAAAACAAAAATTAATTAAAAAAAAACAAAACATTAAACTATGAAGAGAGGAGAGGAGATGGGAAGGAAAGAAAAGGGAGGAAGAAACAACTCAAATATGTAGATAGACATTTCTATCTTGATTTAAATTAAAATAAAGAAGGGGGGGGCATCTCTAACATTAGCGGGTAGATTATTCCACAACCGAGTAGCTACTACTGTGAAAGAGGAGGCACGAAAATTAGAGCGGTGAAAGGGTATTAAAATGGTTTTCTCGTTACTAGAACAAAGAGATAGTCCATGTTGTAATAGAGGTTGAAAGAGCTCTCAGATAAATATATCTGTACCCCAGAGGCAGACGGATGCAAATCCAAACGTCAAATGTTCAACCGAAGCCTAAAGAATCTACTTTCTCTGTGATTTCCAATAATTTATAGCATTAATTTGTATGTTCAGTATCTTAATACATTAGTTCTTTCATTATAAGATTTACATTTTTTCAAAATCAATGGACATGATCATAAACTGGATACGAAAATCTAAATGTCATTTCATCAAATTCTGGATTTGCATCCGTCTGCCTCTGAGGTAAACTTATATAGTCAACTAACAAATAAAAAAAGTACCACCGAACTTCTCATCGGGGTACAGTAAGGTTCAAACCTCTCGACTTCAATGGGACCTTCTTCTTTTTCCCAGGAACACATAGAGGACCTGATGCGCTTGTCTCCCGAGGCCATTCTACTCCGATGGGTCAACCACCACCTTGAGGCAGCGGGAGTCAGCAGGCGATGCAACAATTTCCAGTCGGACATCATGGACTCTGAAATCTACAGTCATCTGCTCAGGCAGATTGCGCCTAAGGAGGCTGATGTCACCCTCGATGCGCTGAGGGTAAGTTCCTAACAGTTCTCTTGATCGCATAATCTATTTGATTTTATGGGATATTATGCCGTGCGTCGTTTACTGACGCTCATCATCACATTATTTATTTGTTGAGTATCATTGCTATGTTTGGAGACAAAGCTGGATTTCACTCCCTCGAGAGTTATTAATATTAAAATTTATTGCAACAGAGGGAAAACCGAGAAAGGTATGTGAAAGTCTAGGCATTTACCGGGCTTATGACCTGCCTTTGGCCGGTTTTAGTGGCCACTTTCGAAATAATTCATCAGTAAAGGTTTCAGCTCTCACTTTACAAAAGGCAGTAGATCGAAGAGTTGAAATGTGGATTAAACATAGGCAGAATCTCAGAGTAATCAGAAGTAGGATTATCAATCACAAAGTCAGCCATAGTCTACAGCAAAACTATGGGCCGAAGGTACTCAGATTGAGAATCACAAGCCCAAACCGAAACTGTCTGTTTTTAAACCAAAAATTTGCAAAGCTTTTGTTCTAAGTTCTCTGTCGCAAGCATGCCGTAGAAATGGCATTTCGCGCTTGAGTAGAACAAAAGCGTTGCAAATTTTTTGGTTAGTAACAGACGATTTCGGTTTGGGCTTGCGATTCTCAATCTGAGTACCTTCGGCCCATTGTTTTGCTGTAAACTATGGCTGACTTCGTGATTGACAATCCTACAATGATTTTTGTCCGTATAGGCGACCCTACAGCTGTGGGGCCTTATTACTCTGGGGGCAGAAAGGTGGATTATTACATAGTGTTAAGTGGCCACTAAAATCAGCCGATGACAGTTCATAACCCCTGTAAATGCCTAGACTTCCATATTCCCTTTTCAGAAATATGATTCCTCTCTGTTGCAACAAATTTAAATCTTAATATCTATATCTTAATACTTTTAAATCAGTTGTCCCGAGGCAATGACATTTTCATTGTCTGATACTTTACATAGCTTCAATCAAAATGCAGAATTAAAATAAAATCAGTAAATATATCTCATCGAGGAGTTGATTCGGATTTCTTCCTCTAACCTCAACTCTGTTACCAGGAGTCGGACATGACCGCGAGAGCTGAGACCATGCTACAGCAGGCCGCCAAGCTGAAGTGTCGGTCCTTCGTCACACCGCACGACGTGGTCCACGGGGTGTACAAGCTCAATCTGGCCTTCGTCGCCAACCTCTTCAACCAGCACCCCGGCCTGGAACGGCCCGCTGATGACGACACCAACTTCGCACAGGTGGAAGAAACGAGAGAAGAAAAGAGTGAGTTATTTATTATTATTATTACACTGGAACCTCTTTTTACACAGTTTAAAAATGAAATTTGAAAAAAAAAGATAATTTTTTGAATGCCCTATATTGCTCTTTTCCTTCATCTCTCCGCTGCTGGATATAGGCCTCTTCCATACCCTTCCACCCTTCTCTATTATTTCCTTTTTGTAGCCATTTCTTCTCCCCACAGCGACTATCATCGGCTCATCCCAATTGAGGCCTGCCGACGCCTCTCTCATTCTTCCAAGTCTCATTCTCATGGCATCCTGCCTTGCGACATGCCTAGCCATTGTCACTTTAACTTCGCCGCACGATCCATGATACCCACCACTCTAGTTCTGCTTCTAATTTCATAATGTGTTATTCTACCTCTTAGGCTTAAACCAAGACGAATTGGAATAAGCTATTCTACTTTAGAAAACTTTAACTCATTTTTCAAAACAGAGAGATCCCTAATAGTTTAAAAAGGAAAGCCTTCAAATTATGCTATGATAAAATAATCAAAATAATGTTGAGAAAACAAAAATGATGACACAGAGCAGAAACCCATTGCACAGAGCAAGAAGCTGTCTAATACAAAGACAATTACACCTTCGAAGTGGTCGAGCAATTCACCTGCGCAGGCTCCAGTATAACTGAAAACAATGAGGATCCAGCAGAAATCAGAAAAAGAATCACAGCAGCCAACAAGACATACTTTTCTTTGCTGCCAGTGTTCAAATCACGTAACGTCAATAGAAAAACCAAAATTACCATAAACAAAACAATTATACATACTGTATTGGCATATGGGTGTGAGGCGCTAACACTGACAGTAAAGATGGCTGAAATGCTGGACACTTTTTAAGGAAAAGTATTTCGAAGAATCTGCGGTCCAGTGAGGGAAAATAATCAGTGATGCATTCTGTATAATCAAGAACTGTACAATTTATACCAGGCCCCGAGCATCTCGGCTAATATGAAGTTGCTTTGATTAAGATGGGCCGGACATGTACAGCGAATGCCTGATTCACGCGTCCTTAAAAGATCAACGAGCGGACACCCGGGTGGAAGGAGATCAGTAGGAAGGCCCAGGCTGAGATGGGAGGATGAAGTGAGAAAGGATGCAGCGCAGTTTCTCCAGGTGGCAAATTGGAAGACAGCGGCTGAGGACATGCAGAGTTGGAGGCGAAAGTTGCAGAAGGCCAAAGCTCGATATGGGCTGGAGCGGCTGTAGAGAGAATATAATCAAAACAGTTGTTTCAAAATATTTTGTACTCCTTCAACACTTGCCTGAGACTGCGGCCTCGATGTCGAGCATCTTGTTTTAGTTTGAACATTATTCAAATTTTGATTTTGTTCAATTTGGACTAAGACTTGTGTTAACAATATGCAGACTGTGTAATGTAAAAACGAATGTCATTCAATTTCGTACAAAGTTGGAGTATTTGAATAAAGGAAAGGAGCACGGGAATGGACCTACCTTTGATGCGATGAGGACGTTCTTCAATATTGGCGTACTGGATGATAAAAGTTCATCATATATTATTTTACGATTTATGATAACAATTTTTAATCTAATTTCAAAATTTTGCTAAATTTTCTATTTTTGCAAATCTTCTATCTTGATGTTAGGTAGGTACCATAAGGATGGGTTAAGGAAAGGATGGGAAACAAAGGTAATTGGCCAGGAATAATATGATTAAATGCTGTTTTATACTAAACTACATGAGTGTTTTATATGTCTATCAAGTCACCCCTTTCTCGTTGTTACTGCAGTGTTGTGAGACAGAGTTTCCAGTCTCCGCACATAAGGAAGTCGTTTCAGGCTTGACAGCTTTGTGGCTCGCCTTTGGACTTTTTCCAATTGACAAATTAGGAATTCCATATCTGAAACCTGTTGGTCTGATTACATTACATAGTGTGTGAAATAAAATAACATGAATCATATTTTTGTTTCAGCATACCGTAATTGGATGAACTCGATGGGAGTCAGTCCTCACGTGAACTGGCTGTACTCTGACCTCACTGATGGCCTGGTCATCTTCCAGCTGTATGATGTAATCACTCCGGGCATAGTCAATTGGAAACAGGTACGGTCCTCAGTGAAGAGACAACGACGGCAGTGAAAGCACTCCCTCTGCATGCCGAAAAACCATTTTAAAGACCTCGCATCTTTCTATCGGTTTCGCACATACTAAAAAAAACGAAATTAGTCAAAAATTTAGTAACTCAAAAAAACTCATTTCATAAACCTCCTTTTAATCGAATTTAACTATACTGTCCATTGCCCTTTTCACTAAATTTGACACATTATATTGAGAGGCTTAAGTCAGATATGATCATTTTTCCTAATGACTGAATTGCAATGAGGAAGTTCAGTGTTTTTAAAAAAAAAAAATATTTGTTAATAGACTGTTAAACTAAGTAAAATTTTTTTATTTTTAATTTTTATATATCGTATTATCGGCGCTACGATTCCTCAAAGTTTTGTATTTCTGAAATAACTCCGCGTGTAACGTCAGAGGTTCATTTCCGCTTATTCTCATTCAGTTCTTCCCATTGGTCCAGAAGCGACAAGCAGACCGGAAATCTTCCATAGCTCTCAGATCATAGGTTGATTCACATGAACCAGTGACGTCATTTAAAGTAGTGCGTTTTTATCAAAATATTTCTCATTATTTTTTCTGTACATTTTCAAGAAACTTTGCCGTACAATTTAATGCTCTAATTTTTACCCCGCGTCAGAAAACATTTTTTGTATCCAATTTCCCGTAGGGCTGAAGTTCCTCATTACACAAACAATAACAAAAATTGCTCAATTAAATTGTACAGTATTTTCTCAATGAATCCCAGCCACTTATTAATTTATTATTTAACACTTTATATACATGTACAATGTATATACATATAAGGGGGGGCATATTGCCTTAAGGCAATTTCTTCCTACCTACCCAAACCGTTCAGTTTGAGAAAACTACAAGTACATGGATATATTGAATCTGAAGATTTTATACAAAATTAAAAACAAAGATTAACAAAATTAAAAAATTAACACTATGCTATGAAGAGATGAGACGGGATGCGAAGGAAAGAAGAAGGATAAAGGAACAACTCAAATATTTAGATAGTGACGTTTCAATCTTGACTTAAATGTAAATAAAGAAGGGGCATCTCTAACATTACTGGGTAGATTATTCCACGATTGAGCAGCTACTAATTACACATTTTCTCATCTATACTCATATTATAAATGCGAAAATATGTTCATATTAAAATTTGGACAAACTCAAAATATTGTTGTTTGTTTTTGGGTCCTTCACGTCTCAACGGAGCGACCGATCGACTTGATTTTTTATACAGGGATAGCCGGAGAGACGGGAATTAAAATGGGCTACTTAAATTAAAAAAGTACACTAAAAAATAATGAAATATAGTAACAATGAACAACATTATTTGAAAATGAGTAGGCGGTAAGGTGGGATGTCAAAAAGAATTTAAAATTTATTCTTTAAATTTTTTAAATTGACTTGCTTTATCTATGGTTAGTTTGGTTTGCTTTTTGTTAAAGTTTTGCAGTGGGATTTTGGATTTGTGACCAGACTAATGATGCTACTCATCATAGACTAACGGATCATAGTATTTCTTTCATAGCGATAGTTGGACGACCAAGCTGCTTTCAATCCCGATAAAATATATCATTCTGTCGGGAAAATTCTTGTTGATAAACAAAAACTCTTCTTGATAAACGACACAACTAATTTATTACTTAAATAATTTCTCCCTAGTAAATAGTTGAATCAAGTTGTGGTCCCGTGGCTGGTGTCTCGGACTCGCGGCTCAAAGGCTGTGGTTCAAATCCCACTCTACCCCAACATGATTCCCATTTTTTAATAGTGAGTCATTTACAACTCGTTGAAAATGCCCCTCAAAATGAAATATTTGGGTAAATCGTAAGAATGCACATATTTAATTTTTAAAAAAAGCTACTCGGAAATAACAGTTATAAAATGTAAACCACAAATAAAACATTTTCTACGTAAATTAAGTTTAAATAAAGCATATATGAAGATCGGACATTGACTAATACATAATGCAGTACAAGTCATATTGTGTTTGAGTGGAACTGCATACTCAACTCATTTTTGTGATGTTTACTCAAATGCCACAGACTTGCGGAGTACCCCTGAGAGTTTCCCACTTCTCGACCCGAGAGAATGACGGTTTATCTTTGGATTCCAGGTGCACAGCAAGTTCTCAAACCTGCGCAAGTTCATGGAGCGGATCGAGAACTGCAACTACGCGGTGAAGCTCGGCAAGCAGTCCAAGTTCTCGCTCGTGGGCATCGCCGGCACCGACATTGCGGACGGCAACGCCACGCTCACGCTGGCGCTCATCTGGCAGCTCATGCGCTCGTACACGCTGAGCGTGCTCACGCGGCTCGCCAACACGGGCAGCCCCATCATCGAAGCCGAGATCGTGCAGTGGGTCAATCGCAAGCTGGAGGCCGCCGGCAAGAAGAGAGTCCTCAAGGGATTCCTAGTAAGCCCCGCAGTTTGTTTTTATTTTTTTGGAAAGCCAACTGTCAATTATTTAATCGTAATTCAAGATTTTAATGGCTATAAATATGCTTATGACAAACATCTACATTTTGCTGAAAACCGCACATTAATCGGTCCAGTCCATCGATTCAGTCTATCGAGGACACACATACGAACATTGCCTTTTATATTAGATATAATACATCATATTCTACAAGAGCAACAGTATTGCACATAAGACATCTGTCCACATAAAAGCAACATCTTGGAGTACATTAACTTCATTCTTGCCATGGAGACATGAAGAACAAAGGAATGTGGTTTATAAAGATACCACAGGGCTTGATAACGTCAGCCAGCCCAACCAAGTCAGTTCAACTCATCATCGCAGTGCAGTTACTCTCGCGCTTCACAGAGAAGTTCTGTTCGCCATTTAATAAATACGTATGCGAACTCACAACATCCTTTAATCCTCCATTTTAGAGAGTATCATTTTTTTTGTTTCTGATGGTTGTCTCCGACAGCATCAGCACAGACTGTTTTACCTCCCTGCTTCCAGAACCAAGGTTATGCCGATTGGAATAGCAGTCAGGCAGCTGAACACAATCACTTTGGAGATCGACATCTTTCACATCAGTTAAACTAAGTTTAGGAGGCGAATAATCTTGCTATTGGCGAGTATTATACCTTAATAATGTCGAACCATTGATTAAGGGTTCCTGGTTTGATATTTTGTCCTAATATAACGCCTTGAATATTTTGTTATTTTAGATGTTATTGTGGTAAAATAAATTAATTTGAATTTGTATCTCCGACTTTTACAATATAATAGGAACATATGAGATTTTAAAATGATTTTTTCTAAATTTTGCCTTTCCACCTTCAAATGTAATGAAATTATTTTTTTTCAGGATGAAACAATTGCAGAAGGAATTGTGGTTCTAGATCTTATCGATGCTATCAAACCAGGATCTATTAACTATGATTTAGTGCAGAATGGAGGTACACCAGAGGTACGAATCATTGTATTTAAAATTATTTTCTTAGTTTCTTGTGAAAGAAAACTGGGTCCTGGACTAGCGTTTTGGACTCGATGGGTACATCAGGGTAATCTTGAATAAAAGCCATGAAAAAAATAATCTAGTGAAGAGTAGTCTGCCATATGGTTGATTAAAGATTTCGGTTGCAATGCCGATATCTCTGGATCGATTCTCCTCAAGATTACGCTGTTGAGTGGGGGGTGAGTGTTTGCGAATCGCTGAATCTCTTCCAAGTTGAAGTCCCTAAAGTAGCGCGCTGTTAGGTAGGGTCCACGGATACGTTACTATTTTATTTAATCTATTTAATTAATAAATAAATACACTTTACACATTACAACGACAATGGCGCTATAGCTTAAATCGAGCCTTAGCCTCCTTCAACTTTTGCCTCCAACTCCGCCTGTCCTCAGCAGCCATTTTCCAATTTGCAACTTGTAGAAGCTGTGCCGCATCTTTGTTTTTTTAAATTTTTTTTTTATTTATTAGGGATATCAACAGTGTAACACGTAACAAAAATATAACAAATAAAATATACAGAGAATAAAACCAGATATCCACAGAAATACATTAAATACACGTACAATACATACTAGTGTGTTTGTGTGAGTGTCAGTGAGTGAGAGGGTGGGTGAGTGGGTGTTATATTGGAATTTAATTTTTTCATTTTTTTCATTTATTTATTCAGATATTTAGAACATTACAGAAAAAAGACCCAACTCTTTATTGCTCACTAGTTAGACCCCATCTAGAATACGCTTCTCCTATTTGGCCTCCATTCTACAGGACTCATATTGACCATATCGAGTCTGTCCAACACCGTTTTTCAAGAAAAGTGGCATGGTTGCTCGGATTACAAAGGGGTAATTATTCTTATTTTGAAATAGAGCAATCTCTTAATCTGTCTTCATTGGAGAGACGTAGAACTGAGATGGACCTTATATGCATTTTCAAAATACTTAATGCTTTAAGTGATGTCCCATCTCTGTTGCAATCAATTTCTTTTCATGTTCCCAACCGTGTCACCAGAAGTCAAAATCTGCTATTTATAAAATCTTCTAAGAGCAACTTTGGTTTTTATGCCCCAATGTCCAGAATGTGTAGATTAGTCAATTCATCACACGACTTGGATTTTCTTGGGATAGATCTTCCGGCTTTTCGTAGATCTCTTCGCGACTAAACAGTGTGGGATGAAGTTGGATTGGCATGGTTTAGCTCAAAGTTTTTGGTCTTTCGTTTTTTTTAATATATTGTATACTATTATTGTTTTGCCCTTGTTTGTCTTTGCTAAATAGTTTTATGTTCTTTTTGTTCAGTTTCTTGCATTTATGTTTCTTCATGTAACTGTTGGAATTGGCTTAGGCCGTATATATATAATAAATAAATAAATAAATAATTAATAACCATTCTAATTAGTGCTGATTTTTTTTTTCTGCTTGTATTTACTAAAATTTTAGTTAAAACTTTTAAAAACTTAATTATAACATTTATTAGATGCATAAAAATAGATTTGCGTAGAATAAAAAAACATGTACCATTTATTCCCTCAGGCGAATGTGCGGAAAAACAATGTATGATAGGTGCCCTAATGTCGAAATTAGAGCAGAATGCAAGGCTGAGTTAAGCATTATCGACAAAATTAAGAAAGGTCTTTTGCGATGGTTCGGTCATGTGGAGCGAATGAATGATGAAAGAACGGCTAAAAAGATTTATGATGCGAATGTGTCTGGTTGTAGAAGTCGAGGAAGGCCGAGAAAGACATGGCATGATCAAGTACAACAAATTCTTGAAAGTGGTCATGTGAAAAGTCGGAATAATCGACGTGCGTGCATGAGAAGATGTATGAATGTGAAGGAAGCAAAGGAAGTGTGCCAGGACAGAGTGGTGTGGCGTTCTATCCTCTCTGCCTACCCCTCCGGCGAAATGGCGTGATGGTTAGTTAGTTAGTTAGTGTACCATTTATTAAATATAAAAATAAAAAAAGTCCATTCCCGTTGAAAATGTCTGTCATTATTGTTACATTAACCCTTATTTTAATTTCTAGGACCACCTTGCCAACGCCAAGTACGCGATATCCATGGCGAGAAGATGCGGCGCTCGAGTGTACGCCCTTCCCGAAGACATAACCGAACGCAAAAACAAAATGGTCATGACCCTGTTCGCCTGTCTCATGGCTCTCGACTACATTCCTACTATGGACGCACCGGTGCAGACATTAATCGCCACGGAATAAACGGCCCACACCGTAGAAAAAATGCCTCAGATTAGACGTGTCGGAATCCATGAAAAAAAAAAACATTTTGAAATGTGTAAATTTTTTACATTCCCGTAGAATTTTACGCACCTTGATTTGAAAATGGCATATAATTAAATACATTTAACAAGCGCGTAATATATGACACTTCAATTAGTGGGTAATTGCCTTCTTTCCTATTATTCTCTAATGTACGTCATTATCAGATGTGATGCTTTGAAGAATACAACCTCGTCGTGTGATTTAAAAATGGTTCAAGCACTGCAACTGAAAAACAGTCCAGATTATATAATTTATTTCATAAATATAATTAAATTCAGTTATCTATAAGCTATAAGTTATCTTATCTTTTTAATAACCGCAACAAATATTTTTTTATTAGTTTGTTGTTAACCGTAGCGATCTGAGATGGGTTTGATGTTTATTCATTAACTTCTAAAAAATTGCGACAAGCGCATACACAACCTTTCACTTGCGCAGTTAAGCACAGACTGAAGTAAAATTCACTGCGCTCCATCTAATTCTAAAATAAGAATCTGCGTAAGTCTGTTGGTTCCTACGAGGCAGTGGCCCAGTACTGAATTAAGATCCTTAATAGCTCTGTGGAAGCAATTCTAACAAACCAATCCATGTTTATCGTTCGTATATTGTGACTCATTGATCACTTAAATCAGTTAATACGATAGTATTATAATATTAATCTGTGAAATATAACTCTTTTATGCTGAAATTATAGCAAAACATTGCTTTATAGTTTACTTCAAAGCACTTAATTGAAATCACTGTTTTAGTAGTAGGCACATATTGTACCTAAAGTGACTGCCTCCCTACTCGAAAACCTCACCTTACGCCCCTGATAGACACGTCATTTCTATACTAGCTACATCTAAGATGTATCAAATAGTAAAAAGATGCGCATTATTATTATTATACATACTTGATGAGAAAATTGGATACAAAATTAATTACATGAATCAATGTTAGTAAATATTAGTATGTAACCACTTACTGACTTTTTGTGCCTACCGGTTTCGAGACGTTCCCGTCTCTAATCACGATTTTAATAAGGATACAGGAGTTAAAATTTTATGTTCAAATACTAAAAAAAGACTTAAATTTAATGTGTTTCACATTTGGAAAGCTTTAAAAAATCATTTTCCCCTAGGAAATAATCAAATATATTTTCAATATAGCCCACTTTTTGATTGAAAAATTAACCAATCGAGTAACTTTCAACCTGCTAACCATACCCGCATATCGTCACATCTGATCACAACGAAGATCATTACAGAATTAAGGCAAGGGAGTCAATTACCCACAAATGGAAATGGCGTTGACTTCGCGTTTGTGTCTAATTAATTATACGTCATTGAAGTGTAATGAATTTTTGTGAAAAAATCACATCGTAACAATTTGTCATTAAACGTTTACAAGTTAAAAAAATATTTCAATATTTTTTGTTTAGGGCCAAAACGAGATCAATTGATCGAAAATCTGCTTTATTTTCTCTTTATAACGTTTGATTTATTAACATTACACACGTTGCCATATTAATACATAGACATGCCCTGAGCCCTCAACAATTATGACACTTAACTCATGCCTAAAAAGTATTTAGTCATTCTTCAACGCTAGCCGAATCGAAACAAAAATGCCTACTTATGTCATGAAAATGTGTAAAAACCTTTCGGATAAACGTTGTAAAAATGATTGTGTAACTTTTCATTGGTATATATTTGTGCATGAGTGATAAACAAAGCTTAATAAAATAATATTAAAATATAAATATTATTTTTTGTAAACATCAAACTTTGTCTAGCGACGCAATTGCAAAGCTCTTCTTAGTTACAATGATGCACTGATAGAAATACGTTTTTTAAATTTAATAAACGCGAGTTAATGATCTTTTTTTTCCTAAAAATCTAGCGAAAAGACATAAAGGGATCGAAATTTAAAGAAAGAACCTAAAAAACGAATGTTGATTTTTAACGTTAAAATACACACTTTTTAAGTACTGAAAATGGGTATCGTTTAATTTTTGGTAGCATATGCATCTTCGTTGAATGCAGCCCTGGGTAAATTAACAGTACTAGTAACTTTGGGTACATTTTCGTGTCACTACTTTTTAAAATATTTTACTCTGCACGGCATGTCTATGTATTTATATGTCAATAATTACACTTAATAATGATGACACTTGAAGTCGTATTAAAATTTAAAAAAAAAAACAAATGAGCTACGTTTCGTTTGTCACTTGTTTTTTTTTTATAATATTTTTTATTCACCACGCAACTGATTTGTAAAATCTACGATACAGTGACTGATCTGTTACTATGAAATAATATATTTTTTTTACAATTTAAATTATTTAAATAATATTACATCAATTACAGTGCATTCGAATGTTTAACAAGCCTTGGTGCCTGCCCGTAAACTAAGTTAACATACAAATGAGTCCATTACAGATGGAACCAACTTACAAGATGGTCAAATTGTTGTATTTTTATTTTATTTAAGAAGGTAAACACGAACAGAAAAATATAAAAGTAAAATAATTAAACCCACTTAACCGTGAAACCGGCTTGTCAGCAGCTTGCTTATTTTTCCTTTACAAAGATAAATGTTAGAAAAATTATATAAATTTAAAAAGTAATACAAACATTATTAAGAACCAAAAGCATACATATTTTTTGCACAAAATTTATTTACAAAAACTTTAATAGGTGACTGTTAACATTGAATAATAATCAATATAAAGCCTTACATATTTGAGTTTGTCCAAATGTTCGTAGACAAAAGACTGGATTTCACCCCCTTGGGAGTCATTAAGATTAACAAATTACAACAGGGATGGAGAATACCTTAAATAAGGGAATATGGTCCAAGAAGAAGTTTAAAAATAAAATTGTTTTCAGGCGTTGCCTAGTATGTGAAATAATTTAGTCAGATGAATCTCTTCACAACAATAAAGGTTTCAGCTCTTTAACTTCACTAAAATCAACTAATGGAAGAATTGAAGAAATATGTATGTTCAAACATAGGCTAAATGGTGAATGTTACACAGTGTGTAAAGTGGCCACTTAAACCAGCCACTGACAGGTCATAAGCCCTGTAAGTGCCTAGACTTCCATATTCCCTTATTTAAGGTATTCTCCATCCCTGTTGTAATTTGTTAATATAAAGCCTTGTTACATACTAGCCATTTAATTATTTTTTCCTTAAAAGTTTTGTCAACATTTTCTTTTAAGATCAGCTAAGGAATCTTATTGAAAATTTTAGTTATTGTATAATGAAGTGTCCTTTGGCCATACTTGTTTACAAACCTCGGTACTGACAAGCCTTCACGTTATGCTAGCCTTGTATTATGTGTATGTATATACCTTTTCTGTAAGTAACCATCAAATCGATATCTAGTAACAAATTTGAGCCATAGAATAGCATTTACGGACAGGCACCCTTGCTTTTAAAAAAGTTCGGGTACCTCTTCCTTGTCAATCTAGCTGATCTGTTGATTGATTTAAGAGCCGAGTTTTGTAAAGATGAAATGTTTTAACTCTACGGGTTTTCTGCCTAATCTTTTTTACCAAACTGTTTTCTGATTAATCGCAAATTAGAATGTTTTATTTGAAATTGTTTGGTCACGCACGCATCAGCTAAGGTTTGTTAAATATTTTAATGGACTGTATTTTTTAGTCTCAAAATCTTGTTTGGAACGTGGTTTTGAACTAAGATAAAAACTGTGTTTAAAAATATGACTCCAATTTCAAATTAGGATGTTATACAAAAAATTGCATGCAGTTCAATATTTTCTGTGAAAAAATATTGGTTTCAAAGTGGTTTATATAAAATTATTGAAAAGCAATAGTTTTGACAAGTAATTGTTAGAATATTAACCAGGTATTTTTAAGAAATATCACGCCTTCGTTGTCCTCCATTTTAAATACCGAATAATAATTAGTCTAGTAATAAGGTTACCATATGAAATCCATATTTATTAACTACATATTCAAAAATCATTTATAATACGCATTGCTTTGCAAAGTTAATATTAACCATATCATTTATATTAATTTTAGGCTTAATTACTCTTTTATATTGTGTTATAAACATTATTTTAATTGTAAGTTTATTTTAACAGTTAGAATCAGTGCCGGCTTACATCGCTACGGTACTGATATGAAAATCAAGTATGACGCCGATTGTGCAATTTGGAAAAATTTCATTCTTACTCTTATTCTGAATGTTGGGGGTCAGTGCTATACTATATAAGCTCCTAATGTGACTGCGCCCTGCGTAGATCCATTGTGACGGGTCCCGGTAAATTAGTTCTTGTCTCCAAGCCCAGGTCTTTAAAGAGCCGATTTACTAAGCGGAGGCTAGTGCTCTCATATTGTTAAATCTCCTCCGAGCACAGGTCCAACGCTCACGACGGTATCACCCAAAAAAGAAACTTATAGAATATAAACAGTTTATGTTCTTTTGCAGCTGCAGTGTAGGGATATTTATTGTACCCTTGAGATGATTTTCACAAAAATGGCGCTATTTTAATTATCCAACTATATACAAGACACAATATCTTCAAAAGAGTCATAAATCGGTTTCCGATCTGTTTGATTCGGGCTATACGTTTATTTCAGACCAACAATGTGCATTCCATTTTTAAATGATAAATTTTTCGCATTGGCAAATTTTCATTTTGTTCTATATTATAGCTTTACTGCTTTCCTACGATATACCTCAAATATAGTACTAAAGCTGTCTTAAATAAGTAAAATCAATTGGTGTTGTTTTAGATAGGAAATTACATTGCCGATAGATGGCGCTAGTAACTATGTGCTGATTAAAAATGGATTGATCGCTGTTAAATTGTATGTGTCACAATTGGAGAGATTTTTTATTTTATTTGACAGCCTGCAGAGCTGTGACATAACCTATAAAATGTATTTTAAAGCTTCCATTATACACAAAAAATTGTAGAACATTTGTATTGTTTTTGTATGAAAACAGGGCTTAGACTATTGATTATCAATTGTACACTAAAATAGTGATTTTAGCAATAATTTTAATGCAAATTTTAACTACAGAGGAGGGAAATCCATCATTTTTAGGTTATGTCACTTCTTCTCTGGCTGTCAAAGTTTATATGTATTTGCATGCCGAGAATTGAATAGTGTAATCAGTAAATAATCAAAGAACTTATTAAAAATATGTTTTTACTGATTAAATCATTTGTAATAGTTATAACTTAAGATGAATATTTCTAACGAAAATAATATACCACATCGGAATTTCTATATTCGTCATTAATCTGTTCTGTGGGTATAACGGATTTAGAATATGAAAAATATTGACATCCACCAATTAAAATGTCATCTACTACGCACTTGCAACATGTCTATTTAATTTGCCACTTGCCAGATAAAAGGTAGGCGCACGATTGATAGGTCGTTGGTTTGTCGATTTATAAATTTCGCAATTGGCGTTGTCAACAACCGATGATGCAAATAGCGTTCACTCACCTTATACTGGGGTCCTCCAAACCTTATTGTTTAAACTCCTTCTCGCAGGTCGGCTCTATGGGATGCTGTATTGAATAAGGAACTTGATATGAACATTCACGCGTGAATAGATAATTGCGCGGTGCAAGGATCACTCAAATAACTTATCTGTGGTCCCGCATATACCTCATTGACGTAGAAAAAATGGATGGTTACCCACGGTGAGGTTACACCAGTTCTGAGATCCAAGTCCAGACAGTAAATTTAAATTTAACTTAGTAAATGTGGCGCAACAAATTGGTTCAATTACTAAATTCATTCCATGAATTTCATCTGTAATTATTACATGTAAAAGTGTACTAACTTGCTTTTAAAAACAATTAAAATGATAATTATAAGTGTTTAGTGCATACGAAGAGTGATTTTTGTAACATTTAATGGACATTTTTACATTTGTACTTTTGGATACTAATGTATTATAGATAGTCTCAAGTTGTAAAAATCTACACACGAGACGCATTGAAACGAATTAGATTTAAATAATTTTTAGATAAGAAATGCACATTTTAAAATTGGTTTTATGATTTTTTTCTATTTTAATTCTTATTGGTGCATAAAGCTCTGTATTGTTACTTCGAGCATAAGGATATAAGAGGATGCTTTGCCGTCGACTGAATAGTGTAAAGAAACATTATTTTTTCGGGCACACAGTTCAATTTTTTAAATGTTAACAGAAGTTTCAAACGCAACGACAATATCATCGCCGTTCAGGCAAAATTTAACTGACTCAAAATACACCATTTTGAAAAATCACAATTTGAAAATTTGTAGAACTATGAAAGATCAGATTTTTGTATCTTGTAAATTTTATGTATACAACACAATTCCTCGTCTTTTTTATAAATTCCATTGGTAGATTTTTTTCAGATACGTTTTCATTTATCTGGAAGGTTTTGAATGTGGCAAAGTGGCTAAAATTTGGTTTAGTGTTAATCTGGGTATGTAATATAATTTATTACAATGCAACCCAGAAGTGCGAGTGACAGGACAGAAATATTACAAATAATTATTAAATTTTGTTGGTTAAAAATGTGTTTTGTATAACGAAATGTTTTTTAATGTTTTAAAAAAAACAAAACAAAATGTTTTTAGTAAGAAATCTGTCATACTTAAAAAATGATTAAAAAAACTGCTAGAACTACTGTCAATAAATTCTATCTGCCTTTAGTGATTTACGCTTGTTGAGATTTTATTGAAAACACACCACTGTTTTTCACTAATAATAAATTATTTTATTTGCAACTTTTTTCTTACCTCGGTGACTTTAGCTTCTTAAAGAACATTTACACTTAGAATGATATATTCAACTTAAAACTGACTTAAGGGTTAAAGACTTTTAACTGAACGGCGATGATATGTTTCAATATTTTGAGTTTTTCCAAAAGTTTGTAGACAAAAGACTGGATTTCACCGCCTAGAGAGTCATTCAGATTAACAAATTACAGCGGAGAGCGGAGGAGTGTGTAAAGTGGCCACTTAAACTTGCCAACCACAGGTCATAGGTCCTGTAAATGTCTAGACTTCCATATTTCCTTCTCTAAAATGACATCTCCGTTATAATTTGTAAATCTTGGCGATATGGTTGTTGAAGTATGACAGTTTGGTTTACAGAAGTCTCTCCTGTAACCTCTTTAAGCAAATAAAGCCCAGGCTTTATATTTTATTTACACAATTGCATTGTTTAACACTACAAATGGTCATACTATTTTAACTGGCGAAAATCATGATTTCTTGACCTTTGAAATTTCATCGAAAATTATGTATGTATTTTTTAAGCTTAAATCTTAGATTTAATGCAAAACTGTTTTTTTTAATAACATATTTATTTAATTTTAAGAAATGTACTTATATTATTTTTAAGAAGTTTATTATCCTTCGTTTTGATTAAAATAAATATATTCAATTTTAATTTATACATATTATATTTTAGTTTATTTGCCGTCACAAAACTGTTACACAAAATCGGACCATGCAATTAAAGCATGTTCTTTTTGTTTCTGACTAAAAGTTTTTGCATTGAAAAACACTTGAAAATGTACTTGTTATTTGAGAACAAACAGCACTGTATTAAAAATACAAAATATTATTAAATAATCCATAATTTCGTGTAGAGCACATTCAAATGTGAATAAATGCAATATATTTAGTATAATTTAGAATTTGTTAAGGTATATTTTTATTGATTTTAAACAAAATTTACGAAATATTTCACTGTACATTCTACACTAAGTTTGCATGCAAGTGTCATTGATGCGACATGTTCCATTAGTGACGTCTATTGACGCTAATTATAACTAAAATGTATTTTAACTACGAATTGTTTCAACAGATGTCACTGTTTTGACCACATTCCTTTGTAAATTATTTGATATATTCCCTTTTTGCATTTAACCATTGGATTGATAAGACTATGCTTTAAGTTTTGGTTGATTTATAATTATGAAATTTTCATTTATAATGTGTATTATTGCTATACAAATAAATATTTGTAACAAAATGGTTCGTTTTATTTTTTATTATACATGTGAAATAGAAGGAAAAAATAATTTTTTCAGCATAACTTAAAATGATTGAAAAAAAAAGTTTCATCAGCCTCACGGTATTTATGGTCTCGGGTTCGATTCCTGACATGGTTGATATGAAAAATTTATTTAAAAGGGTGTTTTCACGCTAGAATATTTCAAAGTCCCTGGGCTGGCACCTGAAGCGTAAGACTGATCATCTTACCTTCATGTTGCAAAAATGATAAAGATACGCTGCGATGTGTGCACCAATGCAGTGCCCTATGCACCATCAGGTGCGGAAAGGGAATGAAGATGATTATGATGATTAAATAATCACGGAATGGAAATCCATCTTTACAACCTAAAACGAATCAAGGCACTAATTACAATTGTCTATAAAGTGAAACAGAATTTTCTGGAGGAAAATTAGTATATTTATGTGATTTATAAAAATCATGATTCTTGACCTTTGAAGATCACAATGGTTGGGCCATGTGCGCAGAATGAATGATAACCGCACCCCAAAAAAGATTATTTATACCTTTCTGGAAGGCAGACGAAGCAGAGGCAGACCAAAATTAAGATGGCTGGATAATGTGGAAAGTGACATAAAAGCGATTGGCCTGACGAAGTGGAGAAGAGCCGCGGGGTGCAGGGACGAATGGAGACAAATTCTGGAGGAGGCCAGGGGCCCACAACGGGCTGTAGCGCCACTGATGATGATGAAAATATATGTATTTTTATGAGTTGAAACACCATTTTTAAAAAATTTTAATTTAAAGAGTGAAAAAAATCTAAAAAATAATTTTACTTTAAGTTGATTTAATTTTTTGAAATAAATGCAATTTTATGATAAAAAAAATATCACTAGCCTATCTTAATACGGGTTATCCTAGTTAGACTGGAAAAATACATTAAAAAATATATATATTTATACTTATAATGTATGCACATGCTTCTACTTGTATTTATGGGTAACCTCTTTGTTATTTTTCTTTTGTGAACGGTTTTGTGAAAAATAAATTTCAGGTTTCCGATGATGATACAAACATTCTTTATAATATGTACGAAAAAAATAATATTTAATAATAGAAAACTGGGTAAAAAATTCGACTACCCTGGCAGTACTTACAAAATGGTTACCGTCAAATGGGGTAACTTGAGACGAAATAATTGAACTTTGAGCTTCTACCAAAAGTTCATTTTTATTTAAATAAAATGGTGCATTTATCCAATCCATCAGTCGATGTTTCCCCTTAAAGTTTACTGAGAACATTGAAAGCCTAAAGCACTCCCTTAAAAAAAAAATCTAGTCTCAAGTTGCAAACCTGCATTGATCTTATGGTAGTGCTTCTAAAGCGGTTCTAAAAAATGTACCTATTATAATTATACGCATAAAATCATTTGTCACAGTTTTTTAAAAATTTGTAGCAATAAAATGGCCGGATAATAATTTATTTTCTGCTTTTTTAATAAAACAGTAAGGTATGAAAAATAATGTATAATTGCTATGTCATTTTTTTATTTATGTTCATAGAATGGCCGTATAATAATTTATATTTTGTTTTTTTATTGGAAAATTTGCCGAAAACCATTTGTTACAGTTTTTTTTTAAATGCCCGGATAATTTGTTTTATAATTTTATTGTAATACAAGTATAATACCAATGATTGCTACCGTATATTTTTGTGTAAAATGTTTGTGTTCATAGAATGGCCCTATAATAATTTATATTGTGTTTTTATTGTAATATACATAATATAATACCAATGATTACTACGGTATATTTTTATATAAAATGTGTTCATTAAATGGCCGTATGGTAATTTTTTATAATATTGTGTTTCCACCTCAAATCTCAACTCCATAGAACCAAATTCCTGTGAATTGAAAACAAAATACAAAACAATTGTGTTTATAAACAAAATGAACAAAAAAAGTGATGAACGTAGGGAACAAGGTTTTTTTCTAATCAGTGTGAACTCGGATATGAAACTAGAAATAAAAATGAAGTAAGTCTGCCATTTAGTAAGAAGACGAAGACGAAGACACAGAACTCGTTGATGCACCAAACTGGACAGTTTAAGGCAATTTCTTCCTACCTACCCAAACCGTTCAGTTTAAGAAAATTACAAGTACATGGACATATTTTAACAGAAACAGTTTAAAACAAAAATTAACAAAAAAATTTACACTTATAATTTTGTACAAAAATTAAAAGCAAAATTTCACATCACTATGAAGAGAGGAAAGGAGAGGTGATAGGATGGAAAGAAGAAGGAGAAAGGAACAACTCAAACTTTTTAACAAACAATTTTAGATAGTCACATTTTAATATTGATTTAAATGTCAATAAAGTCTAAGTGTCTCTAACACGAGTCAGTAGATACAAAAAAAGTGTTGTTTATTTTTTAAATTATTACTTACCATGTTTGTACTTATACTTACCTGTATAATTTTTGTAAATGCCCCTTGGGCGTATTGTAAAATTAAATAAATAAAATAAATAAATGAGTAAAATCAGAGGATATTCTGTTAATGAAGCCAAGTTGTTTCAGTAATTTATTTACTGCATTATCTATGTGCTTGCTGTATGTCAGTTTATAGTCCAAAACAATTCCTAAAACTCTGATGGACTGTTGGAGTTTTCTATTAGTTACTCGAAGGAAATCGGTTGTTTTGTTCTCTATGAAATGACATTATTTAGATTTTTTTTACATATCTATAGTCCTTAAAATATAGCTTGATTAGAATGACATTTGTCAGAAAAAGTGACGACATAACTTTGTAGTAACGTCTAAGGAGTAATTTATTTTGACCCACGAAAAATCATTCGTATCTGGCGTGTTAATATATTTTTTTAACACAATGCTTGACACATAAATAGATTTAAAAACCGGGTCGTGGTTCCGTGGTAGTACTGTGGACTCACGGACCAAAGGTCCCAGGTTCAAATCCCACTCTACCACAACTCGATTTCCATTTTTCTACCACACTTGTGGTAACTTTATTTAAGACTTTCAGGAAATGGACTGAATATTTAAATATTTGAGTAAATAATAAGAACTCTTGTATTTCTTTTTTCTTTTTAATTTTTTTTTATCTAAAATCAGCTTTAAAATTTAAAAAAAAACTAAAATCAACCTAATTATTAACGACGTTCTTACAAGGTTACATCATTTTGCAAAAACGTTAGAGATGGGACAAATTGATCAATGTAAATTGATCGAATAAAAAAATAATTCATTTTATGTTCAAGAAAAAGTATAAATGTCTTATTTTTTGGTGAATTATTGTCTTAAACACACTATAATAGGCTTGTTTTTGCGTTTTTATATCAATTTTCGGAAACAGAGTTGAAACTCATCATGAATGATTGCATGAAAAAATTGATAAAATCGATTTGATCAGTGTTTAGTAATTTCCCATCACTAATTACACTAGTTTGACAGCTATCATTTTAATCAAGGTATATTTTAAGGACTATAGTTCTTATTACTTAATTTATTTTAATGAGGATTAAATATTTTAGCTGTTTATTGTAAGTAATTCTAAAGCGAAAGTGATGAAATCGGTCACAAATAATTATTCCAAATTTGTGTATTTATTTCTAGTATTTTCACCAATAAACTTGAATTATTATTGATTCATGAACACTATAATAGTTACAGCATTTGTAATTATCTCCTCAGATAACAGACCATTACTATTGGCACGTACGTCAGTAATTTATCAGTTAATATTTGACCTGCCCCCCGCAGAAAAACAGAATCACGTAATATTATATTATTATATAGAAAACATTGCAATAATTAATCAAACGCTTTTAAATTATTGTAATATTTTACTGAGTTAGCAGCCAGTAGCTGACACAACTCAATAATATCAAACGCTGTAATCCCACAAGGGCATAAAGGTCGTTTATACATCTTTATTTATTTATGTATTTACAGTAAAACCTCGTTTTTACGTTCCTTAATTTTACATTTTGCTCCTTTTTACGCCGAAATGTTTAGGTCCTATTTTTTTCCATACTTCTTCTTCTCTTAGTGCCCTGTCAGGTATCCCCAACGTTGGCAATCATTCTGGCAAAAGTCTCCCTGTCCTGTGCTGCCCAAAAAATCTGCTCCATAGTCCTGAAGCCAGTCCAGTCTCGTATATTTCGCAGCCAGGACATATGTCTTCTTACAGCCCCTCTGTGACCCTCAATCTTGCCTTTCAAAATTAAATAAAGCAAGTGGTACTTTTCTCTACGCATTATATGCCCCAGATATAAAATTTTACGAACTTTTATGGTGAGTAAGAGTTCTATGTTCGTTCTAGCTCGACTTAAGACTTCGGAGTTCGTTATCAGGTCTGTCCAACATATCTTAAGCATTCTGCGATGCAACCACATCCTCCAGCCTATTCATAGTGTTCACTTTCAGAGTCCAAGTCTCACAGCCATACAACAATACAGACCACACATAACATTTTACCCATCTTTGCCTTATTTTAAAGTTGAGATTATCATTGCAGAAGAGGGATTTCATTTTATTAAAAACAGCTCTTGCTGTCTCAATTCTGCATTTAATCTCTATATCTGGGTCGAGGGTCTCTGTTAGAAAGCTGCCGAGGTATTTAAATTTGTCCACCTTTTCAATGTCAATACCCTTTAATTTGAGTAATCAAGGCGGCCGAATGTTATCCATTTCGTTTTTCCAACATGAATTGTTAATCCCAGTTGTTCGCCAAATGCATCCACACTATTTAACAACTCCTGAGGATCGGCAATGGCATCCGCCAGCAAAACAGTGTCGTCGGCGTACCTAATATTGTTGATTACAACTCCATTGATCTTCAGGTCTCTTTTATTGTTGTTCAACGCTTTCTTAAAAACATAGTCAGAATACAAGTTGAAAAGCATAGGGTACAGGATACAACCTTGTCGCACTCCCCGCGGAATGGGTATTGCATCTGATATTTCGTTTCCGGGTCTGATTTCAGCTGTTTGGTACCAGTATAGGTTTTGGATAAACATATGATCTTTGGTGTCTATATTACACTCCCTCAACATTTCCATCAAATTAGAATGTTTTACCCTGTCAAATGCTTTCTCATAATCTATGAAACATGCAAAAATCTCTTTTCTCTGATCACAGCACTTCTGCAGCAAAACACTGATAGCTAATAAAGCCTCTCTTGTACTGAAGGCATGTCTAAAGCCAAACTGCGTATCATCCAGATCCTGTTCGCATTTATTCCGAATCCTCGCATGTATAATTTTAAGGAACAATTTCAGTATATGACTCATCAGACTTATTAGTCTGTAGTCACTGCATTTTTTTGAGTGCTGCTTTTTGGGCAATGTCACAAAAGTAGATCTCAAACAGTCTCAATCAGTAAATCTTCTTGTATTTTACAAACACATTTGGTTTGAAGTAAACAACCAGAAGGAGAACATAATTGTTTAAATCTGATAATAATGTTTGATAAGATATCTTTAAGACATACAATTAGGTCAGTAGGTTGTCCTTAAAACGTGAAATTAATTTGATTTATGATTATTTTTACAAAAGATACCATAAAAAGTGCTTAGTTAATTTGAATATTCAAATTGTAAACATGCAGTTGAAAAAGGTATGAAAACGTGTTAATATTATTTAAAGCATTAAATTTGTCGTCAAACATTTTATGGAAAGTAACTAAATAATAAGAAATTCAGGAAATTTTTTTTTTAAATGAACTATCAAACTAAGCCGAATAAAAAAAAATTGGTTTAATGTATCTTATTAAAAGCGCCATGATTTTTAGAGGTTTTGCCATTTTGGAATTACTCCACGTGTGACGTCACTAGTTCTCTTCGGTGAGTTCTGCTGATTGGTAAATTAACTTCCAAGAAACAGGAAATCTGTCACAACACTATGATTGGTTGATTTTTAAGAACGTGACGCAATTAAAAGTAGTTAAATTTTATAATTTTTTTCGTATGTTTTCGAGAAACTGTCGTACAATTTAAATGCTTCAATTTTTGCCGCGTGTAACATTCACTATTTTTCCCATGTTTAAACATCCACATTTCCTCAACTCTTCCACCTGCTGACTTTTGTGAAGTAAAAGAGGTGAAACCTTTATCATGTGGGTGACACTCGTCCGGCTGAACCAATTCACCCACTAGGCAACGCCTGAAAACAATTTTCCAATTTTTATACTTTTTCTTTTACCAGTTTGTTAATTCAATAATTTTTTGATTATGTTCAAATGTTTGCAGACATGTGTTTTCCCTCGCTCTCTGTTGTATCAAATTTGTAAATTCAATAATGTTTTGATTATGTCCAAAGTTTGCAGACAGGTGTTTTCCCTCCCTTCTCTGTTGCAACAAATTTGGATTTAAGTAATTCCCAAGGGTTCAGACCAGGAAATCCAGCCTGTCGATTATGTCATCCCCAAAACCCGTACGACTTTTGCTTAGAGACATCTCTCATTTATCGCACCGAGAGTGTTCAATATTTTGGAAGAACGTATTAAGCTCTCAAGGACAAAAAATATTTTCAAGAAAGGAGTTAAGGACTGGATTTTCCTTAGTGGGAGGGATTTGAGTAGGAAACTCCTTGATGATTTTCCGAATGTTTGATTTTACTGTTTACCATAGTGATGTGCCATAGATATGTTTTTAAAATTATTTTTTGTGTTTCTGATCCTATATTTGTGATAATTTACTCATGTATCTATGTCAATTAATTGCTCGTCCTATCTCAACAAAGGACTTTTAGTCCATGGAGTTGGGACTTATGTCTCAAATTATGTGCAATAAACTAATGTACGTAAATAAATAAAATCAAAACATTGTTGGATGTAATTTCATAATTACATTAGTGTACTTATTGTAAAGGATATCTTAATAATTTGTTTTAATATCTTTTCAAATAATTTAATTACACGTTAAAAAAGTTTTGGTGATTTTTTTAAGCGTGGCTGATCAAACAACATAAAATATGCATTTTGTAGAAAACCGCAAGATCTAAAATTGAATGTTCTATCTCATTAAAATTTTGAATGCATAAGGTGACATTATGTATTGGAACGTATTTTTTTATTACGAATATTTTTTAATTAATGATTTTATAAAATTAAAATACTTGTATTTATCCACTTTTATTTATTTAAGAGAACTAGATTTCTGAAGGCATTAATCTTTTCACCAGCATCAATACCGTAAGATTTTTTTAGTGCTGTAAGTGTTTTCATCAAATTGAGAAATATCATTTTTCTAATGAACACTTTTTCAGAAGGTGATTATCGCCGTTTTTTGTATGAAAGCAGCCAGGCTGATTTTAGCAGAAAGTCGAATTGACCTTACAGTACCCGATAACACAATACCTCTTTTTTTTATTGTGGACTGACTGTTTTGTGCATAACCAAGTAATGTAATGTCTGTTGGCTTTCCAATATTAAAAAAATAAAAAAAACCCAGATGGTACAATAAGGGCCTTTGTTCTTTTATAAATCTTCGATGATGTTCCCGCCAATGTGTGCTTTTAAAAAGATTTTATTCGTTTCATTATCAGTTGAATCAATATTGTCATAGTAAAAAAATATATCAGGATATTGACTTTGCTAATTAACAATGTGGTTTTGTATCTTGCAAAGTCTACAGAAGAAAATTATGTAATAACTTAAGATTAACAAAGGCTGCTGAGATTTAGGATATAGTAACACATTACATCAGAGATGGTGAACATTTTAGAGAAGGGATTATAGTCTAGGTATTTACTGGACTTATGACTGTTCTTGACTGTTTTAAGTGGCCAATTTATACACTGTTCATTCACCATTCTGTCTATGTTAGAACATCAATATTTCTGCAATATCTCCTCCTGTTGAGTTGAAACGTTATATTTTATAATATCGTTTTTTAAACCGTAATTTTGTTTCATTATTGATTACTTTAATTTAAACAATATTAAAATTATTATAACAGTTATGTTTTTGTACCATATTCTATTAATTTTAATGATATTATTATTTTGTATACCGTTTTATGTATGTTACTTCATATGTATGATTTATATTATATTAGTTTTATAAGGTTTTAATGTTATTTCTTTTATTTGGATTGTTATTTTAATATTATATTATATCGCACCTTTAGGACGAAAACGACTGACTTAAAGAAACCTTAATTTAAATAATAAAATGACATTAACTTAAATAAGTAACTAAGATTATCGGTAAGTCGGAACGAAATAATCAAATAACTAAATTAGTCGTTTTAAAACTTTAAAAAAAAATTGCTTTTGGTCACTATATATTTGTCTGCGTTGCGTCCTTCACACAGCAATGTAAACACAACATCAATAGCGTCGCTTCCGTACTGACATGGAATCTAAATTCTCCAAGTAAAAAAAATACCGATGTAACAGTTTTGTCCTATTCCCACGCAATTGCTGCGTTTTTTTTAATGCAGAAAGATGGATAGTGTTCATTGAAGTCATTTTATGATCTTAACAAATTTTAAGATTTTTTTTAGTTAAGTCGTTTTCGCCCTAAAGGTGCGATGTATACAAATGTAATTTGAAATGAAATACTTACCGCCTTGGTAATTGTCAAAAGTCATAAAAATTATGTTCAAGCTAGCACTTTATGCTTTAATAGGGATTAATTTGAGTTTATGTTGGCATAGTAAAGTTGCCACTTTTTATAATAGAAGCCTATTTAAAATAACATATGAATAATAATAACAATAATCATGGTTTATTAACAAAAAAATACAATGTCTTTATCTACTACATATATGCTAAGGTAATAGATTTCTCTGGATTATGTCTAGTCTGCCTAACTAGGTACAACCTGTTTTGAGGCAGACATTTTTATGCAAAATAAACAGTAACATGACTGCCTTCTGGTTAATTTATTATAGAATTATACAATATTTAAAAATATATTTTTTGTTGCATTTTTTTTTCACTGGTTTTATTGTAATTATTTATTTTATTTTATTTTATTGAAATAAACGGCACTTAGTGCCTTTTACATATTAGTTACAAATACAATTAAATATACATACATGTAAGCATAATTATAAGTAATACAGAGCATTTAAAACAATATGATTAATTTAGAAAGTCTAAGAAATATAAACCATATAAAATAATAAAATATTACCAGTTGTAGAATTATGGATAAAAAAAGATAATTTGGTATTAGAAATACTTTGAACCAATTAAAAAAATAACTAAGAAGCAAATTTTGAATAACAATAAAAAAAAAATATATATATATGTATTATTATTGAAAACTAATATTTAGGTAAATAGTATATGTTTATGTATAAAAATATATAATGATGTAAAAAAAATGATAAAGAGAAATATTTTTTACTTATAAAATAATTAAGAAAAGAGACGAAAAAAGAAAAAAAAACACTAATAAAGAAGTTTAAAACAAATTTTTAACAAAGGTAACAAATAGTTACCTAGAACTATTACCAATAAAATAAAGAAGAAGAGCCGTTCTATATGTAATAAATTTCATGTGAAATGAGTCACCAATGTCCTGGTACTTATTGCCTAGAGAGTGAAGGGTTATGTAAAAGGTTCATGGTATTGTACTCAATAATCAAAGATTTTTTAAATATTTATTTTAAGAACATTAAGTTACTGTAAATTGGGCGGGATACGGACAAAAATGCTTGAAGAGAGGATAAGGCAATAAGCCCGCCAATGTACAAATAACATTATGTACAAAAAGTTAAATAAATAAATAAGGAGGGAAGGGGAGATGTACATATTTATTATTACAATGTCTACTAAGTTACATAATACATTTTTAGTGTAAATTTTAAATCTGACAGAGTTTGTGTAATCTATATTTTTAAATTTTGTATTGTACATTGAAAAAGTCCTACGAAAAAAAGTATTTTTAACATACGATGTTTTACTTATTGGTACATGAAACAGGTGGTACCGTCTACAAATCCTGGCTGGCACATGTATTGTTATTAAACCAAGCAGCTCTGTACAGTCAACCATACTCTGTCATAATTTTGTAAAGCAGTAGTTGGTCCGCACACACTCTGCGGTATTGTAGATAAATGATCTACATACACACTTAGGTAATAGATTTCTCTGGATCATGTCTAGTCTGCCTAACTAGGTACAACCTGTTTTAAGGCAGACATTTTTATGCAGTTATACAATATAAATTTATACCATTTATTATTTAAGAATGTTTTCGAGTAAATTTTCCAATTTTTCTCTACCTAAACCCAGTAACCACTTTTTTACAAATTTATTTAATTGAATTTGGGTCATGGTTTTGTAATGTTCGGGTAACATATTGAATATTAGGGGCACAGAAACCTGAAATTTCTTTGCTTGAATTCAGAGTTTGTGGTAGACCCCATGACCCATCCTCTAGTTTGACTTCTGGGAGTGTGGGAGTGTTCCTTTCGTGATTTGGTAGAATAATTTGCTTTCACAAACATAATTATTCTAGATATATATAATTGCCTTATATCTTATAGATCGAATTCCCCGAACAACTTGACGCTGGGATACCCGAAGGGCTTTTAAAAAAATATTTTAATAATCGATTTTTGAGCAGATTCGAAAGGTTTTAATATTGAATGAGAACTATTTTAAATTTAAATTAAGTAAGGAACGTTTTGTAAATTTTCGGCGACGTTTATTGGTTGAATTCGATCACACGACGTCGAGATTGGAGTCGGTAGAGCAAACCGAGATAGATAGAGATAGTGCAGAAGTTAAGTATACCGTCTCGGTATGTAACGATGAAGATAGCCTTTTTAATTGCCCTCGTGAGTTCAAAGAACTAAACACTTAGTTACAGACAGTTGTGTTGTGTTTGTTTATCTTGTCTGAGGACAGCCAAGTTATATCATACAATGTGACAATATTAGACAGCAATTTACAGTTTCCCATAAATCACCATCATTTCTCTGACATAATATTTATAATATTACTATAGCGGTGAGCAAAATTAATTATATTTGTTACCTTCTCTAGCGTGCTAATGAGAATAGCATAGCATGTACTTTATTTTTAACCCTAACGCCAAAATAATAATGAAAACGTTCAGTGGTTTAATTTGTTTTTTTTATTTAGACTATTAAACTAACCCAATTATTTATTTTTAATTTTTATACAGGGTGTTCTTTAAACCCTGTCACATCCGAAACCACGATGATCAGTATGAGCAAGAAGACGTATTGGCACATTAAAATAAATTTTTAGAACAACTAAATTCTCAAAAAAAAAATAAAGAAAAAAAAAAATGGTTGCTTATTTCTGCAGGGGAGAAACGAGGAGGGGGAAGGGGGAGTCTGATACACCATCAACCGCACGTCCGCGCCCCCCTCGCTTCTTCCCTGCAAAAGTAAGCAACCGTTTGTTTTTTTTAATATTTTTTTTTTTTAATTTTCTTTGTTCTAAATATTTTTTTTAATATGCTAATGTCTTCTTGCCCATACTGATCATCGTGGTTTCGGATGTGACAGGGTTTAAAGAACACCCTGTATATCGCATTATCAGCGCTATGATTTTTTAAAGTTTTGTATTTCTGAAATAATTCCGCGTGTGACGTCAGAGGTTCTCTTCAGCTTATTGTCGATCAGTTCTGCCCATTGGTCCATTGACGGCAAGCAAACCGTAAATTTTCCATAACTCTCTTATCATTGGTTGATTCATATGAAATAGTGACTCCGTTCAAAATAGTTCGTTTTTATGAAAACATTTTTTATTATTTTTTTCGTACATTTTTATGAAACTTTGCCGTGCAATTTAATGTTTCAATTTTTACCGCGCGCAAGAAAACATTTATTTTATTCAATTTCCCGTAGAGCTTAAGTTCCTTATTAAGAGAAAACGCGGTCTGACTTTTTTTCATACGTATTCCCGTATTTAATTTATTTATTTATTTAACAATTTGTATACATATGCAATTTATATATAAAAGGGCGGGCATATTGCCTTAAGGCAATTTCTTCCTACCAACCCAAACCGTTCAGTTTGAGAAAATTACAAGTACATGGACATATTGAATCTTACGATTTTATACAAAATTAAAAAAGAAAGATTAAGAAAATAAAAATACATAAAAAACTAACACTTTACTATGAAGAGAGGAGAGGGGATGGGAAGGAAAGAAGAAAGATAAAGGAACGACTCAAATATTTAGATAGTGACATTACAATCTTGACTTAAATGTAAATAAAGAAGGGGCGTCTCTAACTGTAGTGGGTAGATTATTCCACAATCGAGCGGCTACTACTGTGAAAGAAGAGGCAAGAAAATAAGAGCGATAAAAGGGTTTTCTCGTTACTAAAAAAAGAGATAGTACGTGTTGTGATAGAGGTTGGAAGAGCTCTCTCAGATAAACAGGCAAAGTGGAAGTATTAAAAATATTGTGAAGAAGATTATGGCACTATAAATATTTAATATTGGCATGGCAATTATCACTCATCTTTTATTTCTTTAATAAACTAGCGGACCCGACAGACGTCGTCCTGCCCGAACGTTGGCTTGCCTGCTATTACCTTGGAAAAATTCTACTAGGGTACTTAAAGCATAAAATATATTTTTTAATTTAAATATGGCATTCTTTTTGCAAACGTCAAACTCCGGTCTTCTCACCAACAAAGGGGTGTACTTATCTGGGTATACGATTTTAAAAAATGTATTGAATTTAATAATATTTTAGTATAACCAAAAATCCAGTAAAAAGAAATAAATGGGTACAAATTAAAAGGAATTTAAGGAAAGAATCTGATTGAGATCAACAAAAAATAAATGCTGTTTGTAAACATTAAAAAACAAACTTTTTTATACACAAAAAAACAACATCTTTCCATTCTTTCGTATATGCATTCTCCTCGAATGCAACCTTGGTAGATCGATGAATAAAATATTCATGCTCTTTACTTCTTTTTAACATATTAGATTGAAGATTTTAATATCTACGAACACGCACAGCGCAAAGATCTATGTTTCTCTGAAAACCGCACGTAAATCGGTTAAGCCGTTTAGGAGAAGTTCAGTGACATCACACGTGTACAGAGGAATTATATATATATAAAGATTACAATGAACTTCCATCAAGACTCATTCTCGTGTATTTGATAAAGTCACACGATGGAAACTCGTGGCTTTTGTATTTATAATAATTATTGTTGCATAGTTTTATGATTCATTCTGCGTAGTTTTTAATTTATTTTTTTTAAATTGATTTATTCACACTCTTTATCAAAATACAATTCCATGTTCACTTTGCCCAGCTAACAAGGGTGCATACCCCGTTCCAAGCTAGGCAATTACATTTTAATATATTATAATAGTTACCAAATTAATATAGAGCACAGACAAACAAAATATAAACTTATTCGGATACACATTTTGATTCATATACATACAGACATACACATATATACACACATATATATAAATATACACATATATACATATGTACATACACACACACGTACATACACCCATGCGCATACACATACATACATTCATAAAAACATAGACAATTTATTTATGCGAAACTTCATGGTTGTCATCTATAAATATATATTTTTTAAACTTTTCCTTATTTTTTATATTTTATTTTTGACATCCAGTAAGGTTCTCCAATCCGTGGCATGCATCAACTTTTCTGACTCCCTACGACCAATGTCATGAAAGAGCGGGGTCAACACCTTCCGTAACTTGACAACACTCCCGTCTTTCCACGATTCTTGCAAAAGGTTATGGACCTTTTTGCCTACGTTATAGTGTTGTCTCGATGCCAGAACAGTGTTGACCCCTTCACTTAGTATCAGATCCCTATCAGAGTATCTTGTATTATGGTTGTGGTTGACGCTTGGGTAAATGTCTCTTGTTATTAGTTATGTTTACATATTTTATTAATTCCATACTAAAGTAGGTACCGCTCCAAAATGCAGTTCAATAACACCTTTCCGGGAAATTTTGCACACGTGCGACATTTAATTAAAATTACAGCACACTTTGAAAACATGACAAATACCAGGGTTCCGATTACAATAGGAAACTAGCCGAGTGCTTCAATGGTCTAAAAGCGAATTTTCGGTATGAAAAATTAAATATTATTTTGAATCATCTTTAATAAAAGGTTGCGGACGAAGATATTATTTTTATATATTTTTAACAACAACAAGAAAACCATCACGCCGTTTCCCCGTAGGGGTAGGCAGAGAGGATAACACGCCAAATCACTGTATCTTTGCATACAGACCTTGCTTCCTTTACATTCAAACATCTTCTCATGCACGCACGCCGATTATTCCTACTTTGGACACGACCATCTAAAAGTATTTGATGGACTTGATCGTGCCATGTCTTTCTCGGTCTTTCTCGTTTTCTGCATCCATCAACATTCGCATCGTAGATCCTTTTAGCCGTTCTTTTGCCGTCCATTCGCTCTACATGTCCAAACCAACGCAGCGCCCCTTTCTTGATTCTGTCGATAATGCGTGTCTCAGCCTTGCACAGTTTACGGATCTCGACATTTGTGCACCTATCATACATCGTTTTACCACACATTCGCCTGAGGGATCGCATTTCGACAGCGTTTAACCTACTTTCATCATCATTTTTCCAACTCCATACTTCGCTCCCATACATTAGAGTTGACACCATATTTTTTGTGACAGTTGAAAATGAAATCGGGGCCCTGCAGTAATGAGTCTGAACGCTCTCTAGGGGGTAAAGTTTACGTTCTAATGTACTTTCTAATTTACGTACTAATTACATGCTAGCAACGCTACCCTCTAGTGCAGTTGTCGGCAAACTCATTAGTCAAAAGAGCCAAAGATCAGCGGTAGAAGAATTAAGATTTCTTTTGCGAGCCAAATCATTTTAGGACCTTATTATGTGGTAGAAGATTTGCGTATTCTCTCTCTGATTAAAAAATTCTTCGAATGAGGAACTTCAGCCCTACGGGAAATTGGATACAAAAAATGTTTTCTTACGCGGGGTAAAAATTAGAGCATTAAATTGTAAAGCAAAGTTTCTTGAAAATGTACAGAAAAAATAATAAAAAATATTTTGATAAAAACGCACTACGTTAAATGACGTCACTGGTTCATGTGAATCGACCTATGATCTGAGAGCTATGGAAGATTTCCGGTCTGCTTGTCGCTTCTGGACCAATAGGAAGAACTGAATGGGAATAAGCGGAAATGAACCTCAGACGTCACACGCGGAGTTATTTCAGAAATACAAAACTTTAAAAAATCGTAGCGCCGATAATACGATGTGCAAAAATTAATGAAAAAATTTTTTTGACTTAGTTTAACAGTCTATTAACGAATAAAAAATTTGAAAAAAACCGCTGAACTTCCTCATTGGCGATAGTTGACTAATTGTGTCGACAATCTTGATTACTAGTTCCAAAATATAGAATTTCTTCTGGAGATGTCTTCGCACAAAGCGCTTCTTGGTGAATGATGCAACGATAAACAAGTATCTCGTGATGAAAGAAACAGAACTTTTACTTAACATATTACAACAGAGATGAAGAACATTTCAGGGAAGGTAATATAGAAGTCTAGGCATCTACAGGGCTTATGACCTGTCAATGGCTGGTTTAAGTGGCCACTTTACACACTGTGGAACATTTACCATTCTGTCCAGATTTTAACATCTATATTCCTTCAATTCTTTTATCTGTTGATGTTTGTGAAGTTAAAGAGCTGAAACCTTTATTTATGCGGGTGAGATTCATCTAATTGAATTAGTTCACCTACATACTGGGCAACGCCTGAATATGTTATTTTTTCAATTTCTATACTTCTTCATGCACCAGGTGGATTTATCAACAATATTTAGAGTTTGTCAAAAATTTTGTAGACAAGGACGGGATTCAACTCCCTGGGGAGCTGTTTATATTTACATATTACAACAGAGATGAAGAATATTTAAGAGAAGGTAATACAGAAGTAATCTTTTATATTCTTCTTCTTCTTATGGTTCCTCTCCCCGATGGAGGTTGGAAATCATCATTGCGATTCTTACTTTATTGGCAGCTGCCCTTAACAAGGACTGAGTGCTGCAATGGAACCAGTCGCGCAAGTTCTTAAGCCAAGAGATGCGCCTTCTACCTGCACTGCGTCTCCCTTCAATCCTTCCCTGTAGAATGACTTGTAAAATTTTATATTTTTCGCCTCTCATCACATGCCCAAAGTACTTAAGTTTTCTTTCTCTGTTCACTGTACAAGAAATGAACAGACTTTTATATTACCTTTTCTTAAATGTTCTTCATCTCTGTTGAAATATGTTTATAAAACAGCTCTCCAGGGAGTTGAATCCAGTCCTTGTCTACAAAAAATTGCACAAACTCAAAATATTGTTGATAAATTTAAATGAATTAATAGTTTATATTTGAAGCACTAACTTTGTGGTTATTCATTATAATAAAATAAATAAAACAACTTTGTTTTTAACCACTATTTTTTTTTTTACTATTGAATTTTTAAATCATCTGATCATAAATTCAATAAAGACACTGGCTTAAAAGTACTGCTTAAAATAACATATTAAAATTAGACAACTTAGAAATCTTAGAAATTAAAAAAGCGATTCATAATAAGAAAACAATAATTGATAACCAAATAAACAATATTTCATTTAGTTCTTTCCTGTCTAACTTCGAAAATAGTGATATCAAATTACCACCCTTGTACGGAAAAAAAACTTGATTTATTGGGTCCACGTGTAGTATTTAGTAAACATGATAAAAATAAAATAGGAAGGAATTCATTAGGTACGTAAACCTTGACGAAGAAGCTTGTTTGCTTTGAAATCTGTCGGTGGAAAAAAAAAAGAATAGTGGTTAAAAACAAAGTTGTTTTATTGATTTCTAGTTTAGTTGACTGAGCACTGGATTATTGACAAAATTATTTGCTGTCAAAAAGTTTTTAAATGTAATTGATATTCTATTGCGGTCAATTTTTTTTAATGCTCTCTCTGGTGACATCTGTAACACCATTTGCATTTGTTGTTTTCCAACCTCCGTGCAGTTTATGGTGGCTGCAGAATTTTCCAAAACATTCATTTGAACGTGAACCAATCTTTGCTTTTAATTTTTGTATAAAATTGTAAGATTCAATATGTCCATGTATTTATAATTTTCTCAAACTGAACGGTTTGGGTAGGTAGGAAGAAATTGCCTTAAGGCCTTATATGTATATTTAATGTATATGTATATAAAGTGTCAAATAAAATAAATAAACCAGAAATGATGCACAATATCTCTCAAAATAAAACGTTTGTTGTATGTAAGATTCTTCCGATGGAGCTGAATTTACGATTGGGATGTTATTTTCCTCCAAAGCACGTTCAAAATTTAAGTTTGCCGACTTTGAGGGAAGAGCTTCCTCTAAGGAATCATTTATTTTTTTTATCATTGGACGATTGTTTCTCGGATTGGATTTTAGATTTGGGGATTTAATCCCGTCATCCAAATCCTTTAAAAACGTATCATTTGGAATTTGGATTCCAACAGGGGGATTTATTTATTTACGGAGATTGTCCATTTAGAGAAAGGATTTAGAGAGAGGATGAAAGGCGAGTTTCTGGTGCCTCCAAACCAGAACCAACTAGCTAAGGGAAGGGGTAACCCCGACAGAAAAACCCACGGGACCACTCTGGTCATCTTTTCCCAGGAATAACTATGGCGAGTACATCCAACAAGCAGTTGTCCAGGCCTCGGAGTAGCCCAGGACCGAGATGCTTTTGCTGTAGTGATCGCCAACGTTGGGGGGACCTGACAAGGCACCGTAAGAAGAAGAAGTCCATTCACACAATTCATAGGGTATTAATATTACAATATCAGAATAGTTAAAAACATTAAAAAATAAGAAAGAAGCATTAACAAACATAAGGGACATCGAGACAAGATATGGACTATTTATTTAGTACTTGTTTAAATCATTACAAACGTTAACCAAGAAAGTTCAGATCTTGTCTCAAATTAACAATTCGACAAAGACGGATCATTTGAGAATTAAGGCTATAGTTAGTTCTATGCTGATCGATGAACAGTACTTCATTGTTTCTCAACCTACAAGTCGGAATATGGAATTTAATCTGTCCCAGTAATGATGGCACATCGATTATATAATTTAGTATGCCGAACATAAAATAAAGAGTCAATATTAACATTACGTTTTTGTAGACTAGAAATATTTAACATTGACTCTCTCTACCTCTCTTTATTGCATGAATCCACGCTACTTTTCGAAGCAAGCGATGTTGGACTGATTCGCTGTGATTTATACGATTCACATAGAATGGAGACCAGACCACGGAGGCATATTCTTGAAGAAGACGAACAGTTAAGCAATAAATAGTTTTGATAGTGCGGATATTAGTCAAATCAGAGGATATTCTGTTAATGAAGCCAAGTAATTTCTGTAATTTATTTACTACATATATGCTCGTTTTATGTCTGTTTATACTCCAAAACAACTCCTTAATCTCTGATGGACTTAACTACATCCATTTTGAAGTTTTCTATTAGGTACTCGAAGGAAATCGGTTGTTTTGTTCTTTCAAATGTCATTATTTTGCATTTTTTAATATTTAGTTCTAATTACTGAATTTTTTTTAATGGGAATTAAATGTGTTAGCTGTTTATTGTAAGTAATTCTAAAGCAAAAGTGATGAAATTTGTTACTTATAATTATTAATAATTATTATCCAAATTTGTAGATATGCATGGACATCTTTTATTTCTAATATTTTCACCAATAAACTTGAATTATTATTGATTCATGAACACTGTAATAGTTACAGCATTCTAGCAAGTTCTAATCTATTGACTTTACACCATTGGTTAAAATAGTTAATGTCTGATTGAAGTAGAAAACAATCTTGTAAAGTTTGAACTATTTTGAGAATTTTGTTGTCGTCCGCGAAGAGTCAAAAGCGAGAGTCAGATAATGATTTAGCAACATCATTAATAAACAAATTGAAAATCAGGGTGCCAAATGAACGTGGATGTGGAGGTTTTTCATTTCCATCCATAGTTGGAAGATTAACATAATATTTCGTTAGAACCAAAATAAAAGAAAAGCTTAAATCAAAGTCTGAATAAGATTCTCTGTGAATTTCTTTGAAAATAAAACAGAAAAAAGTAAAAAATCATATGCAAAGGATACTGGTGCACCAAAAGAAAAGATTATCACAATTTTTAACACTTAAAGAACAATTAAAACACTGAGAAAACACGAAAAACTAAGTAGCACTTCGACAGACGTCAAACACTATTTACGAGTATTGTTGCAATTGTCGTTCAGGTTTTGGCTATATTATAATTGGTTATTTTTTTAAACGAAGATTTATCTAAATTACAACAGATGTAAAGAACATTTTCTTTTTCATTAATTTTATAAACAATCAGTAAACTAACTTCCTCTTTAAAAAAAAAAAAAAAATTATCATTTAGGTACACAAGAAATGGTATTATTGTATTGGTTTAGTATCTGATAAGGAGTTAATATGATTCATATTATTATTTTACCATAAATTACGAATGTAAAAAATGTTTATACAATTAAATTAAAATAATTATTGAGTGCTAAATAAATATGTAGGTATTTGTTGTAATAAATTAACTTACAAAAGTCTACGGTACAAAGTTTGAGGATCATGTGTCGTAAAGTAAACATGTTTCAGGAACCAACAGATAAGGGTAAAAAAAAAACTAAAAGTAAATAAAACAAATATATTTTTAACATATTACAATAGAGATTAAGAACATTTTAAAGAAGGTAATATATAAGTCTAGGTATCTACAGGGCTTATGACCATTCATTGGCTGGTTTATGTTGGCCACTTTACACACTGTGTAACACTTTGTATCATGTTTGTGAAGTTAAAGAGCTCAAACTTTTATTTGTGGGGGTGAGATTCATCTAATTTAATTATATCACCTAGGCAACGATATTGATATTTTATTTTTACCATTTCTATTCTTCTTCATGCACCAGGTGGATTTATCAATGTTCTTCATCTCTGTTGTAGTATGTTAATATTAACAGCTCCCCAGAGAGTTGACTCTAGTCTTAGTCTTTTAAATATATTTTTGTTCTTTAATTAAATTGTATTTTATTTAATTTATTTTTCTACATTAAAATAAATTATTTTAAAACATTTTGTTTGGTTATTTTAAGTCTTTTTACTTTTTTCAACTTAATACTATTTTTTTAAGGCATCAAAAACAAAATAAATATACGTTCATTATTTTATATGTGCACAATATTATGTCTGAACTCTTTTATTTGAAACTTAATAAAAAACAAAAAATAAAAAAATATTATTCAATAGTTTATCTGGACAAATATGTTTTTAATTCTAACAATGTTTTCATATTGAAATAACATGTGTATTTTATTAAATAAAGACTTTTATAATAATAATAATAAAAATTAAAACACTGTAAAACCTTAAAAGCCGTTTACACTTGGACAATACAATATGGATCTGTCCCAGAACTCGACTATTTTCCACGTCTAAACAGCAATATGTAGGATAGAAAATTGTTCCGAGACATTGTCACGGAGATAGACGGGCAGACTATCTCCACGGAACAATCATTACTCCTACCACCGCGCGTGGCTGCATTGTCCTAATGTGAACGCGCACGGATAGGACGTTACCTTATGACAGTAGCGATTTGTTGGAGGCAGAATACAATATTTTTTAAATTATTTATTTCATCCTTTAAAAATTCCAATATATCTTGGTATAAAATAATTATCATTTTTCGTGAATTCGCTCGTAATAATTGCCGTCGCGTATTCATTTTCGCAGCGCTCACGTGTGAAATGCCACAGAATTTTTGTATTGTCCCAAAGTTCTGTCCTGCACGATCGAGGTTGTTCACGGAGCTGGGACATGACAATTGTGTCTTATCTATTGTTTTATCCACGTGAAAACGATACTTTAGAACACGCTAAGGCCTGGTTACATTGTTTTGTTGTGTCGTGGACCGGTGTGTTAGGGAGCTATCTGGCGCGTACCACTTCTATGTATTTTATGTGGTCAGAATTAAACTGTTATTTTAAAAGTTATATATGAAAACTGTAATAATGTACTCAGTTGAACGGACACGGATGATTTGTGTTTGTTTGAGAAATGTTCATTTTGTTGATCAGCTGGTTTTATGTGTACAGTGTCGCAATCACCAAAATACCGTTTTCTGCGGTAGGTGTCGCATTGAAAACGAATCGCGGTACCGTTGCGCCCATTGCACACGTATCGTCAGAACCCACACGGCACGGTAAAATTATGCTAAATTAACATCATCATCGTTCCCTTTCGCACCTAATGGTGCATCGAGCACTGCACTGGTACACCAATCGCAGCATATTTTTGATCATTTTGTGACATGAAGGTAAAATGATCAGTCTTACGCTTCAGGTACCAGTCCAGGGACTATGAATTATTCTAGTGTAAAAACACATCAACTATGTCGGGAATCGAACACGAGTCCTCTTGCATGGCAGGCTAACGCACTGACCATTACACCACGAGGCCGACAAATAAACATGCTAAATTAAAATTTACAATATATTATCAATTGTATTTCATTCATTTGTGTACCGTTTATTGAATTATATCTGCATTCTGAATTATTATTTTTCGAACTTCTTCTAATTTTAAGATTCTTTTAATATAACTTTTACGAAAAAATGCACTTCTGTTCTCTGCACTACAATATATGCATGTACTATTATGTGTATCCATATATTTTTTACTAATATATAAATTCATTTTGATTTTTTTCTACTTCTGTGTAAAACACATATTTGTCTTTATATGCATTCATGTATGTAAAAGCCGTTTAAATAAATAAATTTATAAAAATAAAAAAATATTTTATGAAAAAAAAAAAAACATTTTCGTTTTCATGATTTACCTAAATATTTCAATTTTGGGGGCTTTTTCAGGGAAACTGGAAATCAATATCAATATCACTTTCTTCAACTTGACAACACTCATCTATCTGTTCTTTATATGAAATTACTCTATTGTTAAATTTATGTAAATTATTACTTTTTTCTTTTTTACATTATATTGAAGTGTTTATATCTATTTCTGTAAGGTAACAAGCCACTGAACTGCAGCCGAATTTTTGTATTCTCCCAACGTTGTCCTGCGCGGTCGAGGCTGTTGACGGAGCTGGGACATTTTATTTTATTTTATTTTTGTTTGACAAATTTACGGACAATGTTCAATTAAAACAAATTATATAACGAAAAACAATAATAATAGAGTAACAAACAATAGAAGGAATACAACAAAGAAAAGCAAAGACAAGTTAATACATTAGACATGCATTTTGGAATCCAGGTTAATTCTACAAATATTCAGTCAATTTATTGTTAATATTTCTTCAGCCTATTTGCAAAAAAACTTAATTAACAATCAAAATAATTTGGATCTTGATTTTCAATCATACTGGATAGAGGTGCATGGAAACCATACATAGTCTTATGATGACCGAGGAGCAGAATTTCATTATTTCTGAGTCTACGTGAAGGAACATTAAGAGATATTTTTTGGAGAATAGTCGGAACATCAAATAAACTATTAAGTATTTAAACATGTAAATTAAATCTGCATTAAATCGACGTACTGAGACTGGATATATTCAGAAAAAGTTCTATGTTGGTATAGTTAAAGTGATTCCTAGTTTGAACGCAATTTCTCTTATAAATTTATGCTGAACGGATTCAATGCGATTTATATTAGAAGGATACCATATTACGGAGGCGTATTGAAGAATGGGACGAACCAATGAACAGTAAAGTGTTTTTAGAGTTAATATATTTTCAAAACCGAATGTAGCGCTATTAACAAATCCAAATGACTTTATTGTCATATCTTTTGTATTATCTACATGTATACGGCCCTTTACTTCAGAGTGTGAATTTGTAACTTCAATGATTTTTGTGTTTTTTGGCCGAAACTGGTCTCTGCTCGGTATTCTCTACAGCCGCGCAATATTAGTATTGTGTTTACAATCCACTTTCGCATATTATGCCAGAGAAATTCTAGCGAAGAACTGAACTGTCAGCTGTCAGTTGTGCGGGTCGCTTCAGTGAGGGAGCACGTTGAAACCGCCAAAATTCAAATTAAAACCGACGGACGCGAATCAAATTTAAAAGATCAACAAAGCGAAAAGCAAAGTTTTCCCGAAAAAACAGCCGCGTCGCGTCGGCGAAAAATACCGATAAAATTATCAGACGTGACAACTCTATGACGACCCACTGAATTCATTATCGATTGCTTCTATTTTTGAAATTTTCTAACAATAGTGTTGTAACCATACCAAAATCGATTTTTAGGTACTTTAAAAGCAATATGAAATATTTTCAAATTATAATGTGATTTATTAGTGATGAAATATTAAATGACACATGTGTTAGTAAAATTCAAGAAATACTAAAGGTAAGATTTTTTTATTATTGTTCAATATATTGGATTACAATATTTGAGTTTGTGCAAACGTTAGTAGACAAAAGACTGGATTTCACCCCCTCGGGATTCATTTTTTAAAATTATTTTTTATATAATTTTTTTATTTGTTTATTTTTCCAAACATATATTATTTACATTGAAATATAATTACAAAAATACACTTAAGAAAAATACATCTTAAATTTAAGCTATAACATGAATTGGAAAAAATGCCGACAGAGACTACACAGCGTCTGAGCGTGGGCCAATCCTTTTTTAATTATTAAAAAGTTTATAGCATATATATATGGTATGACATGACCATGAAAAGAAAAGAAAAAAAACACGAATTAAGATTAACAAATTACGACAGGGATGGAGAATACCTTAAATAAGGGAATGTGGAAGTCTAGGCATTTACGGGGCTTATGACATGTCATCTTATGACATTCATTTAAAAATGTGAATTGAACAGGAATGTTGTGTCTCATAAAATGAAATAATACGGACCAAAATGGACACCAAGTCGTTGGAACAATAGGCATAATCCCCCAGTCTACACACGTGCGTTTCCAGAAATTCTCCAGCAGCCTAGTGGACCACATGGTGACGGTATCTACCTACTGTCTACAAAAGATTCTCTTCGGACATCTATCTTCCTTTGTTAACCATGGAGTTGATACAGTGCTTTATTTTAGTTTTTTATTGTTTAGTTCTTGGCATGAACACTTGACAAACTTACTACTATGCTCTATTTTTTATAAATTTATTGATACCATTCTAACTTTGCTAGAATTCCACTCGTCCATGCGCTTTGTAGCTGCACGATGATTGGTTATCTAGCTTTCATATACCAACTTAAAAATACCTAAATTTTATAAATGGGGTCTAGAATTCCAATCGTCTATGCGCTTAGTAGCTGCAAGACGTGTTGTAATCTTACTCCTTTTTATTATTCATGTTATTTTTATTTTTTTTTAGTATCATTAATACACTAAATTTATTTGTCAATTTTTAAAATGTGTAAATGGGGGCTAAATTTCTAACTGTCTATGCGCTCTGTAGCTGCAAGACGTCCTGTAATCTAGCTCCTATCTGTTATATTTTTTTATTGATCTTAATTGAAAACGAGGAACTAGAATCCCAACCGTCCATGCGCTCTGTAGCTGCAAGACGTACTGGGATATTTATTAATTGTACAGCGCCCTTGAGGTGATTTTCACAAAAATGGCGCTATATAAATTATCCAACTATATATATATTGGCTGTTTAGGTGGCCACTTTACCCACTGTGTAACATTCATCATTTTGCCTAGGTATGTTTAAACATCCATATTTCTTCAATTCTTTCATTTGTTGATTTGACAGGTCATAAGCCCTGTAAATACCTAGACTTCCATATTACCTTCTTTAAGGTATTCTCCATCCCTGTTGTAATTTGTTAAAAAATTGGACGTATAACAAGAGTACACCAAAAAATAACAAGTACAGTATTTTGCAACAATTTTTTTAATTATTTTCAGTGACTTTTTTCTAAGATTTTTCTCAAGCTATCTTGTAGATCGAAAGCAGTATGTGTCATATGGACTCTATCAATCTGCAGCTTTTCACGCCAATTTTGGACCAATGTTGTTCACAATATTTATAAATGACATTAGCAATGAAATAAAAATTTCCAAATTTTATTATTTCCTGACGACTTCAAAATTTTTTGTGAAATACAAACTCCTTTGGACTGTTTGAAATCTTAGACTGATTGATGAATGTGTATGGACATGTCAAAAGTCGGAATAATCGGCGCGCGCGCATGAGAAGATGTATGAATGTAGAGGAAGCGAGGTATGTATGCAAAGATAGAGTGTTGTGGCGTTCTATCCTCTCTGCCTACCCTTACGGGGAAACGGCGTGATGGTTTGTTGTTGTTGTTGTTGTAGGTGTCAAATAAAATAAACAAATAAATGATTGGTAGCCCAGCATTCCTAGTAAGAAGTCAGTCAGGAAAAGCCACGGGTAATATCCATACTCTGAGATAATGGAGATTTTTTTTCTGCACCCTCTATTATTAAGGAATATTTTGTTTTATTTGGCAACTAAATGATGGAACTAAATTCTAAGCAACTTCTTGCCAAAGAATTTAAATATATTTGCCCATATTTGAACATCCATATTCCCTCAATTCTTTTATCTGTTGATGCTTGTAAAGTTAAAGAGCTGAAACCTTTAATGTTACACAGTGTATAAAGTGGCCACTCGAACCAGCCATTGACGGGTCATAAGCCCTGTAGATTCCTGGACTTCTATATTACCTTCTCTTAAATGTTCTTCATCTCAGTTGTAATATGTTAATACAAACAGCTCCCCAGGGAGTTGAATCCAGTCTTTGTCTACAAAAATTTGGACAAACGCAAAATATTGTTGATAAATCCAACTGGTCCATGAAGAAGTATAGAAATTGAAAAAAATACAATTTTCAGGCGTTGCCTATGTGAAATAATTCAATCAGACGAATCTCACCCGCATAATTAAAGGTTTTAGCTCTTTAACTTCACAAGCATCAACAGATGAATGAATTGAAGGAATATAGATGTTCAAATATGGGCAGAATGGTGAATGTTACACAGTGTGTAAAGTGGCCACTTGAACCAGCCAATGACAGATCATAAGCCCTTTAGATGCCCAGTCTTCCATATTACCTTCTCTTAAATGTTCTTCATCTCTGTTGTAATATGTTAACTATATTTTTTTATCAAATTCTATAGTTTTGATAATAATCTCAAATTTAATTGTCACAATTTTTTCTACAGCGGAAATAAAATCAAGCGCAAAATAATTTATACTATACTATTGATTCATAGCATTGATGATGAAGAATATATTTCATAATATATTTTGTAATAACTATTGACATCTTATTACGAAAGTAAACATGTTTTTTCATCATTGTTTTATCTACAAAACATAGATATTACAAATATTAACAATATGATTCGCTAATTAGTATGCAAAACTGTTAGTAAATAAATCACGATTTGCTTATTAACTCTTAAAAGACTGTGGTAAATAATCCCTTTACGCGCGGTGATGTAACATCGTGTTACCACTATTAAAAGACGAAATATTCTTAAGTTCAGACATTTGAAAAAAAACCATAGAAATATACTATTTAATAATTCGTTTTCCATTATTTATGCAAAGAAACATGTAATTTAGCCTTGTTATAGCAACAACAAAAAAATTATAAATACGCGCGACTGAAGACTGAATCTGTTTTACACTTTACTTTACTTACTTTTTTTGTCTCTTTCACATTAATACCCGCCACAGAACAGCGTCTCTGTCTTTCTTGTAATGAGTTCTATCTTCGTGCTTTTTCTTATACAGATGTTTTGCTGAATTAGCGGACAATCTTTCTTCGCGTAAGGATCAATATTTTTGTATTAACATCCAGCATAGTTATACAAATTTCACTTTTTAAATCTGGTGTGAAAATGTCCATTTGAAGATTACAAAAAATATGAGTTCATCATTTAAAAAAATAAAAGAGATATATCAAGTCTTGTGTCTTATGTCGACTAGTGTGATATCACAGCCACACAAGAGTTAATTGGTGTACTTAGACTCTGCCGTTAAATCGTAAGAAATAGTAAAAATCAAATACAGTAGCATTTTATAATATTTTTAAAACATTTGTTGGTTTATTATATCTTTGTATACACAAATTTTCTGTACGTGTGATGTCACTAAACTCCTAAACAGCTTAACCGATTTTCGTGCGGTTTTCAGAGAAATATAGATATTTGAGCTGTGCGTGTTCGTAGATATTAAAATCTTCAATCTTATATGTAAAAAAGACGTAAGGAGCATAAATGTTCTATTCATCGATCTACAAGGGTTGCACTCGAGGAGAATGCATTTACAAAAAAATGGAAAGATGTTGTTTTTTTGTGTATAAAAATAGTTTTTTGAACGTTTACAAACAGCATTTGTTTTTTGTGGATCTCAATCAGATTATTTCCTTTAAATTCCTTATAATTTCTGCCCATTTTTTTATTTTTACTGGATTTGTAATAATGCTAAAATAATATTCAATTCAATACATTTTAAAAAATCGTATTCCCCTCTGTTGGTGAGAAGACCGAAGTTTGACGTTCGCAAAAAGAATGCCATATTTGAAAAAATATTTATTTTATGTTTTGGAATTCAACCATAAGCAAGTACCTAGGTCCCTACTTAAATTTAATATTTGAATACTAACCGTTTTTGGTTTTGGAATTTAATCACAAACAAGTACTTAGGTACCTACTTATCAATGAAAAGTCTTTTTCCAAGCTAATTGCAGGCAAGCCAACGTTTGGGCAGGACAACGGCTGTCGGGTCCGCTAGTTAGAGTATAAAGTCTAAAACAAAAGTTACAATAAGCGTACAGTGGAACCAGGATACTCAATTAATAAATTCTAATTGAAATTTCCATAAAAATAACAGAGAGATAGAGACGCAGCTTATGGTTACCCGACCAGGAGCGACCCATGCCCGTGGAATTACCCAGACTTGCTAGAAAATCCTCGTTGAACTGAAAACACATATTTGAGACTCTACATTTCAATAGCCTCAAAAAAAATAATATCGAGACCAGAGATGCTTGTATAGTTCGTTTTTGTTTAAATATTTTTTATTATTTTTTTCGTACATTTTCAAGAAACTGCGGTGCAATCCAATGATCTAATAGTATTATTAGCACTATGATTTTTTTAAAGTTGCGTCATTTTGAAATAACTCCGCTTGTGACGTCACAAGTGCTCTTCGGTGAGTTCTGCTGATTTGTGAATTGGCTTCCCGTAAATCGGAAATCTATCTCAACACTATCATTGGTTGATTCGGAAGAACTAGTTACGTTTTTCAATGTAGTTCGTTTTAATTAAAAAAAAAAAAATTTTTTCATTTTATTTTTAAGAAATTTCGCCGTACAATTTAATGCGCTCTCTCCGCGCAAGAAAACATTTTTTAAAATCCAATTTCCCGTAGTATTGAATTACGAGTGCCGTTATTGAGATATAATATTTAGAGATGACATACACGTCACGTCATATCACGTCGACTTTGACAAGCAAAACACGTAGTATAGTAAAAAGCACCGACTGTTTACATCGGTCTACTGTAAGTTCTATTCAGTGTGTCGCTACCTTCTTTATACGTGTAACCTTTGTTTATCGTTTCACTATACGCCTGACTAACTGAGCAGGACAGAGACAGGAGATAGCTTACGACTAATAAATACTGGTAACATATTAATAAAACGTTTTTTGACATAAAAATAGCTATTTTAAACAAGTATTGATTAAGATATAAACATTACTTGCCGGTGAAAGGTTATACCATCGCTTTTTATATATTTTCCAGATCGATTTGTGCAGTGTCTAAGCGTACATTTATTGACATTTTAGTAATTGCGAGGAGACAAAAGTTTAAAAGTAGCCGGAGAACGCTCGCAACAGACTAAAGTCTGTTCTATCAAAAATATGCTAATTGGCCGCAGGTTGAGGGACCATATTTCGAACGCTCACGTTTACTCAAGTTATACAGGGTGTTTTTTAAACCCGGTCACATCCGAAACCACGATGATCAGTATGAGCAAGAAGACGTATTGGCACATTAAAATTAATTTTTAGAACAACTAAAATCTTGAAAAATAAAATATTTCAAAAAACAAATTGTTGCTTACTTCTGCAGGGAAGAAACGAGGAGGGGGTGGGGAGTCTGATACACCGTCAACTGCACAGCCGTGCCCCCTCGCTTCTCCCCTGCAGAAGTAAGCAACCATTTGTTTTTTTTTAATTTTCTTCGTTCTAAATATTTTTTAAATATGCTAATATGTTCTCTTGCCCATACTGATCATCGTGGTTTCGGATATGACAGGGCTTAAAGAACATCCTGTATATCTCAAAATGACTCGCCTACAATCTGTATTGAATGCCGCAGCGAGACTTATTTTCAGAATCTCTAAGTTCAGTCATATCACTCCACTACTTTTAGGGGAATTACACTAGCTACGTTTTCCACAGGGGGTCGAATACAAACTCTGTTGGCTTATGTATAAGTCACTGCACAACTCTGCTCCGGAATATCTACGGGAACTATGCATTCCAGATGAACTAGCTGACAGGCGTCTCACGCTTAGATCAGCTACGTCTACGGCGAGAGGAAAAGTTATTATACCTCTTCGCAAAAAAATTGTGAACGCGCATTTGCGGTCGCAGGTCCTATGGCATGGAATGCTCTCCCAGCAGAGGTGCGAGGCTGTGATAGTTAAGTGATGTTTCGGAAAAAAACTTAAAACCCACTTGTTCTCTAAATCATTTGAATAAATCCGTAGCGTGTGACAACAAAATAAATTGTTTTAATTAACTTACAAATTTAAAAGCTTCAATTAAATTAATTTAGCAATAGAATCACTATGTAAAGCGCCCTTCAGGTATTTTATTACGAAAATGTCGCTATATAAGTTATCCATAATAATAATCTCAACGAGTGCCGTAGGGTGTGTTCTAACGTATCTCCCAATCGCGCGTGTAGCTAAGGGTTAATAGTTAACTCTAGTTAAAGTGACAACAACAATATTGAGTCGATAACATATTGTATCTACTCACATTAAACTAATCAAGTTTCTTACTGACGTTAATTGTGACTCTGACGTCATACCATGTGATTTGATAAATACCCATGTATGCGTCATATACAAGAGCTGCTTGAGAAACAAAATTATCCTTGAAATCATAGGTTTGTTACAAATTTAACTGCAAATTAAAATTATGTCGTCTATGTTTTTCGCAGTCAATTTAAAGTAAACTGTCAGTCAACTTTGTAAAGGGTTACTTACTATTTTGTCTTTGTTATTAAGCAATGATTAATATGTTGTTGCTTGTATAAAGAGCAGGTTTAACATTATTTGGTAGAGTTGGATATATTTTTGGATCTAGTATTTGCGTAAAGAATTCTTCTCCGTTTATTATCATTTCTCAATTAGTGTAAAAGGATATAAAAATAATTGTTTGATTGATTTTTTCTTTAGTTTAATTGCATATTTACTCAATTATCATTTCAATTATGCTTTTATATATATATTCTTTTACTGTCGATTTAAATGATACTCTTATTTTGTTTTTTATAATACTACTACAGCTTGAGGTGTAAGGCGATTAAAGTTATAAAAATAAATTCAGGAGAAAACAATGCTTACTACTTACTGTGAAGTCATCATGATAAATATAAATAAATTTAGAATATGCTAAAAAATACATCAAATTAATAAACATGACCTCAAAATTTTATCTGTGTTTATTATCATCTGTCAATGTCCTGAAATGTGAAAGGTCAAGTGGGGGTGAAAGGAGTATAGACAACAATATTATATCGTACGCGCGCTCTATCTATGGTATTACCAACATTAAAAATAAACGCACAACCCGTGGACTAAATTTATTACCAACTAACGAAACTGCCGTTTTTGAGATAGCAAATTTAGATTTTTTTATTTACTATATACTCATTTAACATTTATTGAGACACGAGTCCCAACTCTATGGAATCAAAATACTGAGTTGGACGAATATATGTATAACAATCAATATCACCATAATTATTTACTAATTATGCTCAATTTTTGTTTTTGTAAATTAATTGATAATTTTAAGTTGCCAGAATTTCACTCGTCGATGCATTTTGTAGCTGCAAGACGATAAGTAATCTAGCTTCAATAGGTAAATGTTATCAAATATCCAAATTTAGTAAATGAGGTCTAGAATTCCAACTGTCTATGCGCTCATTAGCTGCAAGACTTGTTGTAATCTAACTTCTGTTTTTGTAAATTCGTTTTTTTTTATTTTTAATTTCATTAAATCTCTAAACTTTATTGTCAAATAAAAAATAAAAAATGTAAATGGGGACTAGATTTCTTATTGTCTATGCGCTTTGTAGCTGCAAGACGTGCTGTAATCTAGCTCTTGTATATCATAATTGGAGGCAAAGAACAAGAATCCCAACCGTCCATGCGCTCTGTAGCTGCAAGACGTAGTGGGATATTTATTCATTGTACAGTATTGGATAATTTATATATATATATATATATATACACATAGAACAAAAACATGATTAAAATATACATGGTGTATCAAAACTATAAACGAACGTGCAATAAAAAAAACATTTAAAATACATAAAAAATAAATTTAAAAAAAAAAAAAAACATATTTGAAAAGCCATCAAGGGTTTTCTCACTCAAATCCCTCTCCCTGAAGAAGATCCAGTCCTGAAACTATTTTTTGAAAATTGGTTTTGTCCTTGAGAGCTTAATACGCTCTTCCAAAATTAACTCTCGGTGCGATAAAGGAGAGGTGTCTCTCAGGAAGAGTCATTTGGGTTTTGGGTTTAACTTAATTCATTCCCTGGGAACACTTCGTACAGACGTTTTGCTGAGACCTCTCCCTATTGTTCGACGAGAAGCGTGACAGTGCCTCTTAGGTAAAGTTGACTCACATCCAAGAATAACTGTTTTGATGGATATGTTAAAGGACGCGCATGAAATTTATGAATGAAAACATTAATTATTAGCTCTCGTATGCACACTAAAAGAGCCTTACAAACTCCTTAATAAAGTAGAGTATGTTAAATCCGAAATTCCTCCCGAGTGGCGACTTGCGAATTTGCGTAGCATCACGTATCACGTCTGATTACGATGAAAGTCCGTTAGAGAATAAGGGCATGGAAGGGAATCACCCACGAATTAAAAAGTCATTTTCTTCGCGTGTATAAAGTGTCTATTTAATGTCATTGACCAAACCCAGAAACCTTCCAAAACCTGAATATTCTTATCGCGTTTGATAACGGTTAACTGAGATTTATGTTGAATTTCTAGTGACGACAAAGTTGATCTGTGGCCAACTTGAACAGATAGTTAAGTGTTTGTATGTATATAATATGTATATTCCTTGTATATATAAAGAAAAAAGGTCAAGTTTACGCTCTGTGGTATAACGTATATAACACATTACAGAGTAGTTAGCACGCAAGTTTTCGTTAATTTGAAAACGAAACGAACTAAACGAACACGAATTCAGACGTCAAAGTTTTATATTTCGTGCTTCGGGTTGCGAACGTAATTTTTTTTTTACCAGTTCGATGACTACTCGCAAAACGATGTTATCGCTACAGTTAACGCTACGTTATGTTTGTTATTATTTTTTTTATTAGCCATTTAAATTTTTTTTATTTGTTTATTTTAATTTTATTTATAACATATATATATTTATTTATTTAACACTTTACATACATATACAATATATATATATAAGGGCGGGCATATTGCCTTAAGGCAATTTCATCTTACCTACCGAAACCGTTTAGTTCGAGAAAATTACAAATACATGGTCGTATTGAATCTTACAATTTTATACCAAAATTAAAAACAAAGATTAACAAAATAAGAATATCTAAAAAAAAAATAACACTCAACTATGAAGGGAGGAGAGGGGATGGGAAGGAAAGAAGAAGGATAAAGGAACAATTTAAATGTTTAGATAGTGACTTCAATAAACATAAAGCCAGCTTTCATTGGAGACATCCATCGGTACAGTACTCGATCAAAAAACAATATATATATTGGATCTGTGAAGTCTACGAAGTTTGGTACTAGATCTTTACAATACATAGGTTTCAAGGAATTTAATAAATTGCCACAAAAATTTAAAGTACCTATTTCAAAATATAGAAACAGGACGTGCGAATTGAAGAATTATTTTTTCCAGAAGTACTTTGAATAAATAATGTTAGTTTATAGAGAATGCGCATCTTGAACATATACCTTTTAATATTTCACCGTTTTTGCTTGTATATGTAATTTTTAATACTATTTAAATGTTATTTGTGTTTTTTTCTTTTTATATACTTTTTTTGGCTTGTATACATAATTTCAATTTTTTCAACGTTTTTGATAAAAAAAATTAACCTGTATTGGGTGTGCGCATATTTTGTTAATTAAAAAAAATGATTTTATTTTGTACTAGTTCAGTATGTATATATACATCCATGTAATTTTTAAACTTTTTCAATTTTCTTTCCCAGATTGCATAATGTAAACATTATTTTGAATTTATTTCCATGCCTAGTATTCTGTTTATTCTGTTATTTTCAAGTATTTTTCATACCCTTTTTAATTTGTAGTATATCATAATTTTAATTTTTCTGCTTTTGTTAAATAATAGTATAGTTTAAAATCTAAAAACGTCTCTAAAAAAATTATTATCTGTATGTCCCTAAATGAGTTTTTTTAAAAAAAACTCCTTGGGAATATTGTATATAATTATGTATAATATGTTTTCAATATAATAAAAAAAAAAAAAAAATATTTAGATATATACGGCCTAAGCCAATTACAACAGTTACATGAAAGAACATAAATACAAGAAACTGATCAAAAAGAACATAAAACTATGTAGCAAAGACAAACAAAGGCAATACAATAATGCTATACAGTTTATTCATCAAAACGAAAGACATTAATCAATAAGTCAATCTAACTTCATCCCATACTGTTTTAGTCACAAAGAGATCTACGAAAAGCCGGAAGATCTATCCCAAAAAATTTCAAGTCGGGTGACGAATTGACTAATCTACACATTCTGGACATTGGGGCAAAAAAACATAAGTTGCTCTTAGAAGATTCAATAAATAGCAGATTCAATAAATAGAAGATTCAATAAATAGAGTTGGAAACATGAAAAGAAATTGATAAGGCATTAAGTATTTTGAAAATATATATAAGGTCCATCTCAGTTCTACGTCTTTCCAATGAAGACATATTAAGAGATTGCTCTATTTCAAAATAGGAATAATAACCGCTTTGTAATCCGAGCAACCATGCCACTTTTCTTTAAAAAAAACGGTGTTGGACGACACGATATGGTCAAAATGAGTCCTGTAGAATGGAGACCAAATAGGAGAAGCGTATTCTAGATGGGGTCGAACTAGTGAGCAATAAAGAGTTTTGATAGTATTAATATTTTTGATGTCCGTCGTCATTCTATTGATAAAACCGAGAACTTTGAGAGATTTGTTTCCAATATTATCAATGTGTTCACGATGGGAGAGTTTACTATCCAAAGTTATGCCAAGATCCTTTATTGACGAAATCATTAAAAGGGAAATATTACTTAGTGTTTCATTTTAAATAAACGTCAATCAAACGTAAGTGTTTTTATCTGGCTGGTTGCATTTTTACTTTGGTGTGAAAAAGGCCAATGTGTTAATTATAATAAACATCCACCACATACATTTCGACGTTCGTATTGACGAACGCAAACGTTTTCGTTCGTTTCGTTCGCGTCATGTTAGACGAGAAGCTTCTCGCAGTTTCAAACAAGTTATTATATCAAGGATGAATTTAGAGATATTTTATATAAATTCCACACAAAAAATAACAACATACTACGTGCTTCCGCGTGTTTGCAAAAAATAATATCTCTTTGTCTTGAGAATTCCGCGTAACATATTTTTCTCTTTAATCCACTAATCATAAAAAATAATTAAATCTTACACATAAATTAAATAAATATTTATTTTGTTAATACTGATACACGGCTTAAAGCCTTCTACATATTACATATTATATAATATAAACATATTACAACAGAAATAAACAACTTTTTAGAGAAGGGATTTATAGAAGTGGTTTTTTTGAACCGGGTTGTGGTCCAGTGGTAGTATTGTGGACTCACGGGCCAAAGGTCCGAAGTTCAAATCCCACTCTATCACAACTCGATTTCCATTTTTCCAGCACAAGTTATTTACGACTTTTAAGAAATGGTCTGAAAATTTAAATATTTGAGTAAATAATAAAAACCGAAGTAAGTATTGCTTTTTAAATTAAAAAAAAAAAAGTCGAAACATCCACAGGGCTTTGGACCTGTCATTGGCGACCTCCGTGGCGTAGTGGTCAAGACGCTTGACTCACGCATGGAAGGTTCCGGGTTCGATCCCGGTGAGAGCACAAAAAAAAAAAAAAATTCTCAAGCCTGGATGTTCCGTGATATAATTCACCACTGTAATTGGGCCTCCTGGCCTGCTGCGGTGCAAAAAATAAATAAATGAATTGGCTGGTTTAAGTGGCCACTTTACACACAGTGTAATATTCACCATTCTGCCTATATTTTAACATCTATATTCCTTCGATTCTTTCATCTGTTGACGTTTGTGAAGTTAAAGAGTGGTGAATGTTACAGTGTGTAAATGGCCTCTTAAACCAGCCAATGACAGGTCATAAGCCCTGTGGAAGCCTAGACTTCTTTATTCCCTTCTCTAAAATGTTCTCCATCCCTGGTGTAATTTTGTAAATTTAAATTTTCATTTCATTCGGATAAATTTTATTAGTTGCATTTTGGATCACATTGAACGTAAATTAAAAAAAATAAATATTCTATACTACTTTTGGCCTTCAACCGAGGTTTGATAATTATCAATATTCATAAAATATTTTTTTTGTTAATAAAGATATAATTTAATTACATTACATATTCGAACACGTTTTAAAACTACCGAAATGCAAAAAGTTTTCACTCCGCGGAACTGATTCCGTTGAGCGCCTGGCTAATATTGAAGAAAACAATGGCTCACTAAAACAATGCTACCCATTTATTACAAAACAAAGTGCTCACACCCTTAGATTCTTATTAAATAAGGTTTAATGCACATTATACAATTTAATTGGACTAATTTTCTTAGTTAAATACGAAATGACAGCCGGTTTAGCGCAAAAAAATTACTTTTTCAAAAACTTCAAGCTCTGGTTGAAGGCCAAAAATAGTATCAAATATTTTTTCGATAGTTTTTGCATTCCGAGTTATCTAAAAGGAAACTTTTTAGACCCCTTTCATGGACCCACCCTACTGGGCATGTATATAAATAAATCGATGAAAATTCCCCATAATATTGAAGTATTTGTCCGAATCATAACAACACAAATATTTATCTGTGAATAATAAAAATAATACATATATTTTTTTATATTCAATGTTCAAATATCGCTCTTCGTTTTGACTATGAAATAAAATATCATTTAATCTTCTTCGGTATCTGTTTTATTGACATACCCTTGTAATTCCGGAATCCGAATGTAAGAACTTGGCGTTATTGGAACGATAAACCGGAAATAGCGGGGGGTAAGGTCAACCTTTGCGAAAATAAATTTAATTGCACGATTAATTTCACTTAACGGCGTTAATTTTGCATTGAACCTAATACAAGCCGGATTCTAAAGTACTAATTAAACAGTTTGGCCCATTTCGTACGATGAAGAACTTTAACCCTACGGGAAACTTGACATAAATAAAGTAGGCGCGGTAAAAAATAGAGCATTATATTGTACGGAAAAGTTTCTAGAAAATGTATGAAAGAAAATATCAAAATAAATTTTACTTTGATTACGTCACTAGTTCATATGAATCAACCGATGATAAATAATCTGTGAAAGATTTCCGGTTTACGGTACGTAAACGGACCAATCGGCAGAAGTGACCGAGAAGAAGCGGAAAAGAACTTAAGGTGTCACACGCGGAGTAATTTTAGAAATACAAAACTTTAAAAAATCGTCGCGCTGATAATATGATACACATTTTTTTTAAATATTTAATTTTTGGCTTAGTTTAATAGTCTGTTAGTAAATGAATAAAAATTTTAAAAACGTAATGGTTTGACCTGGGTCATGCGATCAGTGTCGAATGTGGATCTGATGGCCGATAGTACGAATTAGCACTCTTCTTTCAGTTTGTCTGAACTTAGGTATCATGTTGGGAGCTCTTTAGATGCGTGGACGCTTAGGTGGGACAAATAATTGTTCCTGTGGGATTCTGACAGTGGCAAGCGGTGATTTTTTTAAAAGGTAATCTACCATCAAAGATGTTACTACATTATCTCTGTTTAAATCACGTCTGAAGAAACATCTCCTTTCTCTTCCTTAATCTCTCCTCCTTTCCTTTTTCCTCTTTCCGCTTTTTTCCTTTTTCCCATTGAGTAATAGTTTTGATTTAAGGTAATTTATAAACAAATACGTTTATTTCTATTTTTATATATTTTTCACTTTTTAATCTTTTTTTTTTTTTTTTTCAATTGAATATGTTCTGAAACTTGAATTATAAAAATAAAACTTTTATTTTATTGGTTGGTTGGAAGAAATTGCCATTTGGCAATAAGCCCGCCAATGTACAAATAACATTATGTACAAAAAGTTAAATAAATAAATAAATAAAAATACAAAAAAAAATCATTAATTTGTACCTACGTATAAGCACATAATATACAGGGGTAGGTACTCGAAGTGTTACTAACTTCGCGCTGCTGTAGCAACCAAACGACTAATGACAGTGCGTTCATGTTTTGACACGTATCAGTCTGTTATATTGTTAATAATTCTACCTAAGCCGTTTTACGTCTCAGTTAAAAATAGTTTTCGAAATGGGATTCAAACTCAACAGTTTTATTGCTCTGTATTTGGCTGGAAAATCGCAACTAGCCATTATTAATGAGCTACGACGTTTACATGTGAACGAAATGTTTGTGTGTCGGACCAATTCACGTTACAATGATACTGCTAGTATAAAAAAACGCCATGGAGTCGGACATCCAAAAACAGCAACATCGACAGAAATGGTTTGAAAGGTGAAGGCCAGAATTCAACGTAATGCACGACAAAGCGCAGTTAAATTGGAGAAAAATCTCAATGCGTCTGCTCGTAGCATGGGGCGCATATTAAAAAATGAATTACGATTGAAGCTCTACAAAATACTAAAAGTGCAAAATTTAACGCCTGCACAAAAGGCAGTTCGCCTAGCAAGAGCAAATATGTTAAAGCACTTGCACGTTGGTGGCGAGCTAGAAAATTTGGTCTTTTCCGGTGAATTTTTTTTAAGGTTCAGCAAAACAAAACGATCGTGTATGGTTACAATGAAAGCATCCACCCCTTTCCCGAAACTGTTCATAAAGACTTGAGTCTTTCTTCAGTTTCGCATATTAATCAATTTTTTTTTTTAAACCAATTAAGCGAAAATTTAATATTTCTTTACAATCAACCCGCGGATATAACAAAACAAATACACTTTAAAAACTTTCATTGTACCCCTCACTGCAGTTTTGTCAGTTTGTGATCAATCAAATACACATGGTCAGCACAATCACCTTTTTCTAATTTCCCAGTATGACAGTGGAGGAATACAGTGTTAGTTCCAAATTGAGACCGCGGCCGCACGCTCCAGATCCCGCATCGGAAAGAAAGAAGAACGTAGTAATGCAAACAAATCAATCAAACGACACGAAACCCAAATACATATAGGAAACATTAGAATAATTTGCCCTATACAACATGCACTCAATCAACAGAAGAAAAACAATACGTATCTATAACAAATCGTGTATGGTTACAGTGCAAATTAAGAGACAATTAAGATCAGTGAATTGCTCTGCAAAACCAAGCGCCCTCATCAGTAATGGTTTGGGCTGCGGTAACTGCCACAGGACGCCCACCACTCGTTTTCTTTAAACCGGTCGCAAAGGTAAATCAGCAAATCTACCGTGAATTTTTTTTAAATGATGCGTTGTTACCTTGAAACCATTGGACGTTTTAACAAGACTCAGCACCATCCCATAAAGAAACCCAATGTTTTTACAAGAAAAAGTTCCCAGCTTCATTTCATCACAACAATGGACTTTATATTCCCCGGACTTAAACCCAATGACTTTTCCAAATGATCCATTCTAGAGGCCAAAGTATCAGCTTAAAAATATGGACGTCCGCGCTTAAGGTTGAAAAAAAAAAAAAATGTTTTTACGATATACTGAAGTTTTTTAATAAAAAAAAAAAATTAACAACATTACAGAATTTTATATTGGTAACACTTGACCAAACCCTGCATAAGTAATATAATTTAATAAAAAAACACTAATTTTCAAGATCAGAAACTCTGTTAATGCCTAGACTTCCATATTCTGAGCAGCTTCAAATCTGTTGAGAAAATTTCTAATGCCAATATATTGAAGTTGTGTTGACAATGTTCGCGAAAACAAAAAATTCTTCCCGAGCCGAGCGATATGGCTTTTCGCCAAATATTGGAGGTCATTTTCAAGTCATTACAATAGATATAATACAAACCATTTCTACAATCATGTTATTTTGTTACTTTTTAATTATAGCAATATAAATATTCTTAAAAAAATGTAAAACAATAACAACTTATTAGGTCCTAACACAAGTTGTGTCTTTTTTTATAAATTTGAAAATGAGCATCAAAAGTAATACAAAACGGAAAAGCGTCATTCGAAAGAAAATTTTCTGTTCGACAAGATATTGTGTTTGCTTATACGTCACATATATTATTTAATTTTATTACAGGCCTTAAAAAAAGGAATGACAAGTAAACCTCCTTCTGTTCGCTTTCGATCGAGGTAATAAACGGCGAAACAATTTTTTTAAATATAGAAATGTTTTCTTAAAAAAATATTTTGTTAGCCTCGTGGTGTAATGGTAAGCGCATTTGCCTACCATGAAAGAGGTCTCGGGTTCGATTCCCTACCTGTTTGGTATGAAATATTATTTAAAAGGGTGTTTTTACACTAGAATATTTCATAGTTTCTAGACTTGTACCTGAAGGTAAGACTGATCACCTTACCTTCATGTTACAAAAATGATCAAGGTACGCTGCTATGGGTGTACCAATGCAGTGCCCTATGCACCATTAGGTGCGGAAAGGAAATGATGATGATTTTTTTTATTGATAACACAGGAAAATCTCGTAATTTTGATTTAAAAAAAAAAAATTAAACATATTTTGTCGAAACAAAATTGTGTAATTTTTATGGGAAATTAAAAATAACACAAAATCGGTACAGTTTTGGGGTGTAGAAAACGGGACTGCGAAATCTCAATTTTGTCGATTTCAGCAAGACGTAAACAGTCCGACGTGCCACCTTTTTTCAGTAACACAGTCATTTTTGCACGGTAGATATTCGAAACATCTGCTGAGAGTGACAGAAAAACTGTATTCATCAAATTTCTCTGACCCGCATATCCTCTAAAAAAAACAGTAGTGATCGATTAAAATTTCGGCCAATAAAACGCGTTTCGGCCGTGGTTTCGTTCGAAAATTGGCCGAAACCTGAGGCAGGGATATGTCGTATAACGTTTGGCTGTACTCGGGTGCATCTCATGGCTCGTAAGACGGCCGCGTGACCTTTCATACTTATATTTTTGTAATTCCTTTACATTAAATAGTTTGAATTGGGTTGTGGTTCCGTGGCTTAATGTTGCGGACTCACGGATCAACGGTCCGAGGTTCGAACACCACTCTACCCCAACTTGATTCCCATTATCTAATAGTGAGTTATTAAAAACTCATTGTTATATTTGTATAAATCATATGAACGCAAATATTTGTTGAAAAAAAAATCTTAGTTTTTTATTCAGATTACAAATATGAGTTTACAATATTAGTACTAAATACAATTTTATATTAATTAAACACACATATTTTTTACGTTTCCCATCAGGTAAAAGAAAAAAATTCTTGTGTTCATAATGGGGAGTGACGTCTTACAATATTTTGTTTATTTTTTTAAAATTATTAATATTTTTGATAACATTTTTTTTTTTTTTTTAATAAAAACAATACATTCAGTAAAAAAATGGTACACTTAAGGTTGAACTTGCCAAAAAAGAGTCTGGCTCTTGTGTTTGGCAAGTTTACAAAATAACATAAAAAAGAAACAAAAAATGCAAAACAAAATAATAAAATAAATAAAAAATTAAAAAATTTCAAAAATGAAGAAAATATAACACTAAAAAACATTAAATAAAAACACAAAATTTATAAACACAGCCACATATTAAACATACATCTCTTTTTTAAAATACAGTTAATGTTAATTATGTCAAGAAGCTTTTCTTTAATTTATCCTTAAATTTTCCGTAATTTATTACTTGACGTAGATTTTGTGGTAAATTATTGAAAAGCTTCCGTCCTATGCAAGTATAATGATGTTTGGCCGTGGTAGTTATAATTCTTTGTAGAGCGAGGCATCCTGTTCTTAACCTTCCCGTAATACGGTCCGATGGGAGGCTCTCCTTATGCACCTGAAGCATACAACACTTTCCGTAGATATCCTCCACTCTTAAAACATTAAACTCTTTGAGCAGTTTGGTAGTTGAGAACAAGGATGGTTATAAAGTATTATTTTAATTATTTTTTTCTGTAGAACTTTTAAGGGTCTAAGATGAGCGTTATAAGCCCCTCCCCATCCAACTATTGCATATAAATTATAAAACGGTGGCACCTGTCTAGTCATTCTTCCAGGCACCCTGAAGTTGGTGAGAGATGACAGTTCTGGGTAATCCCTATTGAATTTATAATTTTGAATAAGTTTAATAAGTCTATCATTTCTTTCGATCGTTAAGTTTTATCAAATTTTATGTTTTTAATTCAAAAATCGTAATTCAAAAATTCATGACCAATTCCAAATTGAAAATTTACATAACTTAAGATTTTTTTGGACTCTTTCCAGAGAATTTTGGTGTCAATTTTAGTAAGGAGTCCATATTGAAGAGTTGTACCCTAATTGGCTTCTCACTAATGAAGTATACATTAACTTCAAAGTGCCTTCGAACTTCAAAATGATTTTGAATTCCTTAGTCACACATAATATGAAGCCCAACATTTTCAGTGATTTAATACTTATGTAGTTTATGGGACTAATGAAGGATAGTTTTTGATCGAAGACGATACCCAAGTCGTGGACCTCAGAAGTTCAGAATAATTGTATATTACCCATCTTCTTCTTCTAGTGCTTTGCCGGGTCCCCCCGACGTTGGCGATCACTACAACGAAAGCATATGCATCTGTCCTGCGCTAATATTACATTTCGCAGCCAGGACGACTGCTTATGATGTTCTCGACGTAGTAACTCCTGGGAAAAGATGACCAGAGTGGTTTCCCGTTGCCTTCTCTGGTGGATTTTCTGTCGGGGTTACCTTCCCTTAGCTGGTTGGTTCTGGTTTGAAGGCGCCAGAAATTTGCCTTTCATCCTTTCATTATCTGCTGTATCACGCCGTTGTGAGTGTGATCCCATTGCCCAGGGTTCGCCACGTGGACGCTTACGAGTTGGACTAGTCAGTAGTGTTGCCGGTGGAATGCAACTGGGCATTCGCAGCATTTAATAGAATCACACCCTCCAGCAAGATGTGACTCACTGCGACCCTACAGACAGTTCGAACCCCTATAGGATAATAAAATAATATGGGATTTTCATCTAAAAAAATCTTATTATCTCGCATTTTTAAATATTTCATTGTAGTTTATTAGCGAAGTGCCTCTTAAAACATCTCATTGAAAAATACAAGATGTTTAAAACGTGAAAAAAACACTAATTTGTCTCTCCTGAAAAGTTCGGTTTTTAAAGGGTTTTTTGAGATACCTTAGTTTACCTGGAAGCTGAAATTCGATTTCAGTTTTGGCTGAAAATCTTGTTTCCATCGATCACTAAAATTTGCTTTAAAGCCTCTCGTTGAAAACGATAAAATGTTAAAAGTATAAAAAATCACTAATTTGTCTCTCCTGAAAAGATCGGTTTTTGGAGATACCTTAGTTTACCTGGAAGCTGAAATTCGGTTTCGATTTCGGCTGAAAATCTTGTGTCGGACAGTCGCTAGAAATCAACGAAGAAATATTTCAATTTTGGGGTCATTTAGAAAAATATAAACAAATTAATGATAGAGCGGGGTTTGAGTTTCAACCCCGGATCTCATATCTGTAAGCCTGCAACGCTACCGCGGGACCACTCGCCTAAAACAGTTAACAGTTTCTGTATTTAACTCATCAAGAGAAATTCTAATCGACTTGGCCTTAAATTAGTGATGTAAGAATAGTTTGTAATTACTAAATTACTTTAAATCTAAAACAGTTCTTAAAGTAATGCAGCTTAACCTCTTTCGACCCGATGTCTTTTAACATATTAAGTAATTTAAAAACATTTTTAATGTGTAGACAGAATAGAAAGTTACTTTTTTTTTTATTTACACTACTACTACTACCATCACGCCATTTCCCCGTAGGGGTAGGCAGAGAGAATGGACCGCCACACACGTCTATCCTGGCATACAATCCTAGCCTCTTCCACATTCATACATCTTGTCATACATGCCCTTCGGTTCTGCCTGCTTTTGACATGACCAGACTTAAGATTTTGGTTTATCTGATCATGCCGCGTCTTCCTTGGTCGTCCTCGTCTAACGTTGCCGTTCATTTTCGCCATATATACTTGTTTTACCATTCTTTCGTCGTCCATTCTTTCTACGTGACCAAACCATCTCAGAGACCCTTTCTTGATCTTATCAACACAAATACGTATATTAGAAAAAAAAAATAATAACGTATCCCGAACTCTCTGAGGCCAAGAGCCCTGTGCTGAGTTGGGAAACAACATAATGGAAAGTGTCTGAACGAAAATATGAAACTAATTATTCATAGATGGCGCTTATATATTTTTTGGTTGAAAAATGCCATTTTTACGTTTATTTTCATTGTGAATTTTACGAAACTTGGTTTGCGTAAATTTAACGCTATATTAATTGTAATAAATAATATAACAATATAATTATGGCTCTTTTAACAAAATGGTGAACAAAACAAAAAATAAGATAAGTTATTTTTTGTTTTGTACACCATTTTGTAAAAAAAACCTGAATTATATTGTTTCCGCAAACCAAGTTATGTAAAATTTCCATTGAAAATAAACGTAAAAATGGCATTTTTCAATAAAAAGTGACATCTATAAATAATTTGTTTCATATTTTTGTTTAGAATCACCGTAAACAATACAAGAGTTATAGGGACTTATTAATCATAGTATCAATATGTTCATTAGGTTTGTTTACAGTCCATGGTCCTTAATAGACTTGACTACGTTTAAATTAATGTTTTTGATTTAGTAATATGGCGATATCACTAAAACTGCCATTTTGGTAGCCTTAATTCTTCTAAAAGTGCTGTTTTTCACGATTAATTAGTAATGGTACACACTTCTGGTCTAACAATAAGGAGAGATCTCAGCAAAATGTTTGTACGAGGTTTTCCCAGAGCACAAATTATGCCATACCCAAAACCTGTACGGCTTTTGCTTAAGCTAGGGTTTCCTAGGACAGCGGTGCCCGTATTTTAACGGCCGTAGTGAACGGTGATGCAGTGGACAGCCATCGTAAAAGTGATTAGAGAGTGGTTTCCTAGGAAAACGGTGTTAAATGGTGTTGATAACACCGTTTTCCTAGAAAACCACACTCTAGTCACCTCTACGACGGCTGTCCACTGCATCACCGTTCACTACGGCCGTTAAAATACGGGCACCGCTGTCCTAGGAAACCCTAGCTTTAGAGACATATGTCCTTTATCGCACCTTGAGTGTTCAATATTTTGAAATAGCGTATTAAGCTCTCAAGGACAAAAACTATTTTCAAGAGAGGAGTTAAGGACTGGATTTTCTTAGTGGGAGGAATTTGAGTGGGAAACTCCTTGATGATATTCCAAATGTTTGAGTTTACTGTTTGCCATATTGATGTGCCATGTATTTGATTTTTTATTGTTATTATTATTGTTGTATTTCTGATCTTATAAAATATTTATGATGATATATTCATGGCTCCGTGTCAACTAATTGCTCGTCCCATCAGGGATAGGACTTTTAGTCCCATGGAGTTGGGACTTATGTCTCAAATAATGATAACATATTACAACAGAGATGATGATGAAGAACATTTTATAGAAGGTAATATATAAGTCTCTAGTCTAGAGTGTCATTGGCTGATTAAGGTGGCCACTTTACACACCGTGTAACACTCACCATTCTGCACATATTTGAAAATCTATATTCCTTCAATTCTTTCATCTGTTAATGTTTTTGAAGTAAAGAGCTGAAACCCTTATTTATACGGGTGAGATTCTTCTGATTTAATTATATCACCCACATACTAGGCAACGCCTGAAATGTTTATTTTTGAATTTTTATACTTCTTCATGGACCAGGTGTATTTATAAACAAACAAATAAATGTCAGTGGCTACTTTATACACTGTGTAACATTCACCATTCTGCCCAAATTTGATCATCTATATTTTTTCAATTATTTTATCTGTTGACGTTTTTAAATAATGTGTAATAAACTGTCTTTAAGTAAATTAGTTGATTAATTTATCGGGTCCAAATGAGTTTAATGGATTGCAACAAAACAGTGATTTAGCTTAGAGTTGCAAAATTATCTTGGATGACGAAGGCAGTAGAAAGTAGAGGCTTATTCCTTCTCTGATTCGTTACGTCATCAACTACCGCGCACACCTTCTGCGCATTTACATACCTACCTCGAATCCAGCCAATCACCGTGATAAAAAAACGTTTTTTTAAAATGAAGAACGTTAAATAAGTCTCGTGTATTTGAAATTCATTGTACAACATAACATTCTAAAACTGATTATGGATGTCTAGGCATTTACAGGGCTTATGGCCGATCATTATTATAATAATTATTCGTTATAGGCAGGCAGACTTTGCTGATGCTCCAATATCTCGGGTACTGCTTTTTGTCAAAGTTATTCTTCCTTCAAAAAGCATCCAAACTTTATTAGATCAACTGTTCAGATTAAAAGCCATTTTTTTTTTACCAACCTTCATGCTACTGAGCTTATCTAAAAAAAAAGATTCCTCGCCTCCTAACCGTAGATGGGCGTTTCGGTTATTTAAAAGAAGTAGCACTAGCAAATTAGATGCTCACATAAATTATTTATTTTCAGTTCACAAACAGTAAATACAGGAAATCCGTAAAAAATCTAGGAGTACAAATGGATGAACATCTCTGCTGGCGAGCTCATACTAATTAGTTAAGCCGCAAAATATTTTTCAGTCTACACTCACTTAGAAGGTTGCAAAAATTCTTACCCATTAATACTAAATGCACCCTTGTACAAGCATTACTACTACCCATTCTAGATTACGCTGATGTTTCCACGATTGATTAAGCTGTGAGCAACTAGATAAACTTGAACGATTTCAGAATACATGCATAAGGTACATTTTTAGTCTTAGGAAATATGACCACATTTCTGATTATCGTAGGCAACTGAAATGGCTCAAAATTAGACAGCAGAGAGACTATCACTCCCTCTCACTTCTGTACAATAGTCCTAACGCTACTATATACCTGCGTGAAAAATTTCAACGCTTATCAGTTCCTGGTTTACCTCTTCGTTCTAATTCTCAAGGCACTCTCTTAATAGCCATCCACAATTCCTCTTTCTTCTCTAACTCATATAGTGTCCATGCGGCTCGACTGTGGAATCATCTCCCACCCACCATCAAAGATGTTACTACATTATCTCTGTTTAAATTACGTTAAAAAAAACATCTCCTTTCTCTTCCTTAATCTCTCCTCCTTTCCTTTTTCCTCTTTCCTCTTTGTTCCTTTTTCCCATTGAGTAATAGTTTTGATTTAAGGTAATTTATAAACAAATACGTTTATTTCTATTTTTATATACTTTTAGCTTTTTAATCTTTTTTTCTATTGAATATGTTCTGTAACTTGAATTATAAAAATAAAACCTTTATTTTATTGGTTGGTTGAAAGAAATTGCCATTTGGCAATAAGCCCACCAATGTACAAATAACATTATGTACAAAAAGTAAAATAAATAAATAAAAATAAAAGTAAAAGATATCACAATATAAATACAATTTATAAAATAATAAATAATAACACTAAACATCTTTCACCAATTATATTTAAACACCAATAGTCACAAAAGAAAAATTAAAAATTGTATAAAGACCAAAATTTAGTTTTTATAATATGTTATTAAAGCAGTTTATTAGAATTTATAACAGATTAATTTTAATAAAATTTAATTAAGATAGATGCAATTTATACAATCAAATATAATTTTACTAGATTATCAATAAAGTCTCGTAGTAGTAATAAGCTTTTTTGAATGTATATCAATAAATTACAGTAATAATAGTCAATATAGCAATAAAATAACATAAATAAAAAACAATGCGTACTCTTATTTAGTGTATCCGTTTTATTATTGTTGTACATGTTAATTAGGGTGTGTGAGGGTGTGTGTATATGTGTATGGGTGTGTGAGTATTGTGTGCATGCGAGAGTGCGTAGTGAATATAAGTGGACTTATTGATCAATGATTATAAAAAAATATCTGTGTTTTTTTTTTAAAAAACCTTAATGAGGAAACGAAGAAAAAAAACTTAATAATGATGAACGACTAACTGAAGTTGAACATGTTTAATATTTAGGACTAACAATAGATAGACAATTTACATGGGAAATTCATATTAGTAATTTAATTATCAAAGTCGTGACATTATCGAGTATTTAAAAAAAAAATCAAAAACGTTGTTCCAAAAACGGAAAAAATTCTAATGCATGAAGCCTATGTAAAAACTTAATATGTTATATACAACTACTATGGGGAACAGGAAATCAAAATGCCATAAACAGACCACAAAGACAGCAAAATAAAATATTAAAGTTAATATATGACCTTCCCTATCTAACAGCAACTAGAGAACTTTTTAAACAAACTAAGCAATTAAATATAACTTAACTCTTTCAACTAAAATCATTAAAATTTATCCATAAATTGGCCACTAATGTAATTGTAAACGAAGAACTAAAACTTGCAAAAAATTGTAGTCAACATGGACATAATACGAGAATATCAGAAAAATATTATAAACAACTTTCTAAAACAAGACAAGGACAGGCGAGACTAATAAACCACGGACTGAAATTTTACAATAAACTACCAGACAAAACTAAGCAAAAGACTCAGACAACCTTTACAAAAGACGTTAAAAATAATATCATTAACGGTAGAATGTGAATTTCAAAAGTAAAACTATTTTTTCAATGTATGTAACCCGTAAAGGTTTATCAATGAAACTTTTAAAATAAATATTGAAAGAAGTAGCAGTAGCAAATTTAACTGTTTCTAAATGACAGTTTTTAGAGCAGCTTGAGCAATAAATCTGGTACAAGAAACTGCAGTTTTACAAGCATTAATCAAACTTTATTACATTAAATTATTTAAGAAACAGTTTTAAATATTCATTTGGCGATGGAAGGGGGGGGGGGGGAGGTGTCCGTGGTTTGGTCTTTCACGCTGCTCTATAAAACGGTTAATTTATCAATTTTTAATATTCGTGAGGAAAGTGGCCATGGTTTTGCAACACAAGCCTGAAAACGGTTTTTTTTAAAGAAACAGTTTCATAAAACCATTTTTTTTTGTTTTTCAAGAGAAAATGAGGAGGTGGCTTTTAAGCTGTTATTTTTAAAAGCAGCTTTATTTAATATCAATAATACAGTTTAATTTTCTTGAGGCTGTTACAGCTTTTTTTTTTAAAATAGTGTGCAGTTAAAACGAGTACGGATGCATTTAAATTCTTCTATTTATAATAAATATAATTAATTATTCAGTGAATTAATTTATTAAAAGTAGCAAAATAATTAATATAAAATAAACTATCCAATTAAATTATGTTTGCAGTCAAAAACACGGAATGATCCGTCAAGGACAGTCATAAAAATTCAGAAGGTGTTATAAGCTTGATGTGTTAATCAATTAATTTTAATATTAATATTCGTTTGATGTTCGTGATTAACTTAATAAATTATATGGAACTCTTTCGTATTATTAACAATGACCCAGTTTTAAAATTTTAGTCTCATGGCTGCCATTTATTTATTTAATATTTTTATGTATGTACACAAATTGTCATCATTAATATTAATATTTTCATGTTTAATTATTTATTTATACAAATACATATGTATTACAAAAAAAAACAAAAACGTATCACTAACTCTACGAGGCCAATAGCCCTGTGCTGAGTTAAGAGACAACAAAATGAAGAGTGGAAGCGTGTACATTATTAAATAATAGCCAAAATAAAAAAAATATTTATTATTTAACATAAACATATACTCGTATTTCAATAAACATCTAAACAACATGCTTAACACTTTGTATCCCGGAGCCGTGTAAACACGTGATTACATAACCACGCGTTGTGTCCCGGTCCCGTGTTTCACGTGATTTACCAGTTGTTCAAAAAAGTGCATTTTATTGACATCTAGTGACTTTTATTAGTACTTTTTCGCTGCTGGTAAACTACGTTAAAACACGGGACCGGGACACAACGCATGGTTATTATAAGCACGTGTTTACACGGCTCCGGGATACAAAGCACAAAAAAAGGAGTGAGACGCTGTAGGTATGTGTGCGAACATTGTAATGTGGCTCTCCATAAAAACCAATGCTGGCAAAACTATCATACAAAAATGACTTATTAAATTATTTCAAATAAATATGAGAGGTAAGAATTGATTTAATCTAGTATTTTAATAATTATGACACGTTTAAGAAACCCTTAATAAAGCATGAAATTTCACAAAAATAGGCCGGCACAGAGTAAATTCTTTGTGTATTCGGCCGGTGCTCAAAGTGTTAATAGAAAATAAATCTATGCAATATCTCGCAGCAGTCTCCTGCAATGGTCTCTTCCCTTAGACAACATCCAAACGGGTACTCTCTTTCTGAAAATAGCGTTCGTTTTGAAGAACTTCATATGTTCATCCAGGACGTTGAACACTCTTAGGGCCGCAAAGGAGAATTCATTTGAGCAAACGTCGTACGCGTTTTTGGTATTAAATAATTTAAATTACAGGAAAACCTCATACGAGCATTTCGCTGTGATCTACTCTTGCGACCGCATGACCAGAAATGTGTCAATGACTCTTAAAAAAAGGACTAATGTCCAGACCTTCATAATTGGAACAATGTCTCAGATAGGAAAGTGGGAAGACAACACAGCATCACTCTTAGTATTAATTTTTGTACGTTTATTAGGGGGTTTATTATAGACGCAGCGCAACCTCCCCAGCCCACTATACCAGAGGTTACCACCGACTGGAAAAGAGCAAAATACACATTTCTGAGAGTGCCAATTCCATGATGTTCCTAAGTGAGCAGAATACATGACGTTTCTAAATAACACAAAATTTAAAAAATTTAAAAAATTTCTTCGTATCGTAACATTTAAATGTATCCAGGGCAGTACCCCTCAGTCTTATGATCAGCGCCTAGAACATTTCGGTCTAGATAAATTGGAATTTAGGAGATAGATTTTAGACTTGATATATTTTTATTTTATTGAAATAAACGGCACTTAGTGCCTTTTACATATTAGTTACAAATACAATTAAATATACATACATGTAAGCATAATTATAAGTAATACAGAGCATTTAAAACAATATTATTAATTAACAAATTAATTGGCGGCCTCCGTGGTGTAGTGGTCAAGATGCTTGACTCACGCACGGAAGGTTCCGGGTTCGATTCCCGGTGAGAACACAAAAATTAAAATGTGATTTTTCTCAAGCCTGGGTGCTCTGTGATGTAATCACCACTGTAATTAGGCCTTCTGGCCTGTTGTGGTGCAAAAAAAAATGTAAATGTAAAAAAAAAAAAATGTAAATGAAAGTCTAAAAGGGTAAACTATATAAAATAATAAAATATTACCAGTTATAGAATTATCGATAAAAAAATAAAATTTGGTATTAGAAATACTTTGAACCAGTTTAAAAAAAAACTAAGAAAACATTTTTGAATAACATTAAACTAAAAAAAAAAATGTATGTATTATTATTTAAAACTTATACTTAGGTAAATAGTATATATTTATGTAAAAATATATATAATGATGTAAAAAAAAAGATAAAGAGAAATATTTTGTACTTATATAAGAAGTTTACACAATTTTTAACAATAGTAACAAATAGTTACCTAGAACTATTACCAATGAAATACAGGAGAAGAGCCGTTCTATATGTACTAATTTTATTGTGAAATTAGTATATCTTTATAAAATAATTAAAAAATAAAAATAAAATAAAATAAATTAATTAATTCAAGAAAAGAAACAAAAAAAGAAAAATAAAACACTAACAATGATCATAAGCCCTGTAAATGCCTAGATTTCCATATTCCCTTATTTAAAATATTCTCCATCCCTGTTGTATTTTGTTAACTAATAAAGAAGTTTAAACAATTCTTAACAATAGTTACAAATAGTTACGTAGAACTATTACCAATGAAATACAGGAAAAGAGCCGTTCTATATTTACTGCTAATATGTTCTATTCTTCCGTCGTAAGAAAGAAGGACGATTGAAAAATTCGCTGTGTGAAAAATACTACAAAAATTCATTACATTATTATGCGACAGTATGTATTATGGTTTGCCCTAACGGAATATATATTTTTATTTTAATAAATTTTACGTTATGTATTTAAAAATTAACATTTTCATCTTCTTTTTAGTAAAAAAATAAAAGAATATATGTTATACTTCAATGTAAACACGTTTCTAGCTAGAAACGCCCTTTTTATTTAGTAATTAAGTAAACGTCTTTCTTTTTTAGTGTTAAAATGCCGATTGATTCTACTCAAATAAATAAAATAGACGTTACTGGCCCTTTACTGTTTTTCAAACTAGTAACGCCGACCTAATAATCAATTAACTTCGAAATTACCAGCAAATCTTAAATGTAATTGAAAACAAGAAGATACATTCATTTCAGATGTTTTTAAAAGCGGAATAGAAGAAAAAATAAGTATTTTAATCAGTCTTTAATAATTATATAAGTCAGAACAGCCTTTTATATTTAGTAATCTTCAAGACTTTTTGCAGTTAAGTCTAATTTATTAGTGAAAATAATAGGGTTGTGGTTATTTTAGGAAGATAGATGTATTTTTAGTAGATGCGTATTTTTTCCTGATTCTGAATATGTATTTAACTCATTTTCGAAAAAAAAAAAAGTTAGATGCGTCCTTCTTTCTTATGACGGCAGGATTGTGAACTAATTTAATGTAGGGTCAGAGTGCCAACAGTGGATCACCCTTTTTTGTAGGGCTGTAATATAATGGTTTAAAAAAGAAAGCTAAATTTGGTATCGCTGTAACGTAATAATTATTGCATATTCGGACTGCATTGTATTTTTTTAAGTTCACTAACAATATAAAGAATTACAGCGGTTTTATTAAAATATGGGAAATGATCCACTGTGTCCTCTAGGCTGGGTACAGGGTACAGTGGATCACAAATAAATCGACAGTGGCTCGTGCTAGTACACGATAATTACATAACTAATGCTCCTTATTTTGACTGTAATTAATTATGAATAGATTTTTTTTCAAGCAGGACTAATATTTATATAGGTAAACTTCACCAACAAGCCACAAAAAGTGGCTTAGTGAGGTTTTCGTATTTATTGAGTGTATTTCTTTTTTATGCATCTGAATTTTTATTCACGTGTATTTTTACAATTGAATAAATAAATAAAAATTTTAAAATCCAGTAGCGAGTGGTGATTTTTTAAATAGGTAATCTACAAAAAATGATAATAAATTTGTATCTACATATAGTACATAATATACAGGGTGTTCTTTAAACCCTGTCACATCCAAAACCACGGTGATCAGTATGGGCAAGAAGACATATTAGCATATTTATAACAATATTTAGAACGCAGAATTTTTTTAAAAATAAAATATTTAAAAGCAAATGGTTGCTTACTTCTGCATGGGAGAAGCGAGGGGGGCGTGGCCATGTGATTGATGGTGTATCAGACTCCCCCTCCCCTCTCCTGGCTTCTCCCTTACAGAAGTAATCAACAATTTGTTTTTTTTAATATTTTATTTCTGTTAATTTTAATTGTTCTAAAAATTTATTTTAATGTGCCAATATGTCTTCTTGGTCATACTACTCATCGTGGTTTTGGATGTGACAGGGTTTAAAGAACACCCTGTATAAGAAATATATAAATTTATATATTTATTTTAAAATATGTATATTTTCTTTACTAACTTTGTATACTATGTGGAAATCTGTAATTAGTTCTGAGTTTATACACTATATCTGTTTACGAAAAATATGTATGTAGAACTGTTTAAAAAAAATAAAAAAATAAATGTAATTTTTTTCTGTGGTTCTGTGAACATCAGCTGTTGACAACATAATTAATAATCTATCAAATCAACTGAAACAGTAATTATTACCTTCGCGATATATGCAGATATATTCTTCATTATTTTCAGACTATTTTAATGTAATACTTATACAAAAGTTTACTTAAAAATACCTTTTAAATATAAATATTATTTTCATGTCAACACAAAGTTCTATGCCGACTCTTTCTAGACATGAATAATGCCAAAAAGGGCCACTCGAACGCCACATGTCCTATGTTATATGTCAAATGTTTAATATGAAAGAAAAATAGGCCTTAGGAAATCATGTTCGATATTTTTCAAATAGACGATCTTTGAATTATATCCGTAATCTTCAAGCTTACTTAAAGAGGAAATAACAGCAACTGGGTTTATGAATTTAAATACAGTATACATGTTTCTATGAAGAAATCGACCAGTTTCTTCATTAACTGGGCGCTGGGCGCGCTTTATTTATATTTTTCGAGAACTATAATAAGCGGTGCCGTTAATTTAAAACAAATGACAATTATTTTATCTATTTTTACATAAATATAAATACTATAAAACAATATTATTGATCGTCAAAAATAATGGTTAGCTGCGCATAATCACTTATATGGACGATTCGCCCCTGCAAAATAAACTTAATTTTGTTTACCAATGCGGTGCTCTATGCACCAACAGGTCCAGATGAGGGTGTGATGATGATATAATGATTTGATGTACTATTTTGCTAATTAAATTATTTTTATTGTTTCAGAATATATACACGAGTCCTAGTTTAATAGGATACATAAATATATCAAAATGTCAAGTGAACAAAATGACACGGCTCAAAACTGCAAAAAGCAATCGGAGGAGTTTCCAAATTCAAAAAGTTTGGAAGCAATTCCCTCCCAAAACTCCAGTGTGTCCAACCTGAAGAAAAACATGTCATTGGTTTTTGAAAAGACTGCTGCGGAAGGATTTAATACCAAAGAAAAGGAGCTTCCGTTAGTTGCAGATAGCACAACGACAAATCAGAGGTTTTCTCCACTTTTGCGACAGGTAAATTTTGCATGATGTTTTCTTTTGTCTTCTATGCTATTTTCTTATTGATACCACAGTCATACAAAATAAAATAACGTGGGGTTATTACATCAACTAGTAAACTTCAGAATCAGTCGTGATGCATTCAAAACATATTATCAACCACATTACTTCTAAAAGTATGAAAACTTTGGGTTTCATTCTTAGAACCATAAAGGATTTTGAATCAGTTAAAATAATGCAACTCTTGTTTATATCCTTGGTTAGAAGCCAATTAGAGTACAACTCTACTATATGGTCCCCTTTTTACAAAATTCATATAAATAATGTTGAAAGAGTCCAACGAAAATGTTTACGATTCATTAATTTCAAACTGCATATTCCTATAGAACAAATCAACTACATGTCTTTGTCAAACTTTTTTAATTTACCTACTCTGGAGGATCGCAGGAAAATAACTGACCTAATATTTTTATATAAAATCATTAATTCTAAATTCGACTGTTGCGAACTCTTGAATTAAATAAATATTAACATACCAATACGTAGAACTAGACAAACATTCATTTTTGTTTCGATTCTAAACTTCACGCCTAGCTAGCGGCTGTCGAAGAAAAACTAAATACGCGTTTGGAATGAGTTAAGTGGAATCTTTTGAGGGCTCAGGGCATGTCTGTGTATTAATGTGTCAATGGTTTAGTGGAATATTTCGTTTTTCAAAATTTTATATAAATATACTCGCTCTTGATTTTTTTTTTATCTTTAAGATAATTTATTCGGGAGTATTTCGCAGCTGCGAGTTTGATAATAATTTATTTTTTTTGACTGACACAATGGTTTTCTTTTAGACGTTTGCCGCATCAGGATCCATAATAGCAACCCTCTCTGCGGGCATGACTTCGGGCTACTCCGCCACCCTCCTCCCCCAGCTAGCCCTGCCCGATAGTCCCATACCTCTTACTGTAGACACATCATCATGGATTGGTGAGTAACTCCTTGATTTCACTAATAGTTTTTATTTGGCTGATTCCATAATTTTATTCATTATTCAATAAATTGAGGAAGGAAAAAACAATATTTTGCCGTGTTGATTGTTTACGCAGAGGTGAGTCGAAATGAATTTCTATTAATTATAATCATTTTAAGGTTGATAACGACAGTAAAAATGCAAAACGACTAATGTGCAATAAAGCTAATTTTGCAAAAGAGTCAATTAAACATGTTAAAAATGAAAAATGAGCATATTTTTAACTACAATATTTTGAGTTTTTCAAATGTTTGTTGACAAAAGACTTATAAAGGGGTCATTTTAATTCACAGAACAAGCTTACTCATTTTAATGAGGAGGTTCAGTGCTATGGGAAATTTTCCCACAACAAACTACTTTGAAATATGTCATGTTCTTTAGAATCATACAGTTAATTATTTATTCTATTAACTTGACACTTTATATACATATACAATGTATGTACATATAAGGGCGGGCATATTGCCTTAAGGCAATTTCTTCCTACCCACCCAAATCATTCAGATTGAGAAAATTACAAGTACATGGACATATTGAATCTTACGATTTTATACAAAATGAAAAACAAAGATTAAAAAAAATAAAACGATTAAAAAAAATAACACTATACTATGAAGAGCGGAGAGGGGATGGAAAGGAAAGAAGAAGGATAAAGAAACAACTTAAATATTTAGATAGTGACATTTCAATCTTGACTTGAATGTAAATAAAGAAGGGGCGTCTCTAACATTAGTGGGTAGATTATTCCACAATCGAGCGGCTACTACTGTGAAAGAGGAAGCAAGAAAATTAGAGCGATGAAAAGGTATCAAAAAGGTTCTCTCGTTACTAGAACGAAGAGATAGTCCGTGTTGTGATAGAGGCTGGAAGAGCTCTCTCAGATAAACGGCCAAGTGGGATATTGTGAAGAAGTGATAGAATGTGAATGTTTCTTCTATGCCTGATACTGAGCCAGTGTAGTTGCGTGCGATATTTGGTTATGTGGTCGAATTTGCGAAGGTCAAAGATATTTCGTATACAAACATTCTGCAATAGTTCTTACTTATCAAGTAATTCAGAGTTAGCATCTGGATAACATACATCCGCATAGCCAAAGAGTGGAAGAAGTAAGCTCTGGACTATTGTACTAAATAAATTACAGCGTTTAATTACATGTGTTGTGATAGATTTCCGGTTTCCGGTACCCGTTTTTTTCAATGTTTAATGTATTTTTACGCTACGGGGCTCTATTTTTAAGTGTCAGCAAAGCTCACCGATGAATACTTGTGACGTCTCGGGCGGAATAATATCAAAATTTCGAAACTTTAAAAAATCATAGCGATAATAATAAAATACATAAAAATACTAAAAAATATGTTTTTAAAAAACTGCTAAACTTTCTCATTAAAATTTGGCTCTCCAAGTACCGATTAGGTGTTAACAAAAGTTGTGTCGTTTTTTTTATCTAATATAAAAATGAGTCCCATAATTAAAATAAAATGCTAAAGGCATACAATTATAATAGTCTACAAACCGCGTACGCACATCAAACTGATACTGACAATACTACTCAAAAATGAATAGTTTTACGTTTTGGCCATTAGTTACTCTATAGACGTCGCTTAGTACGCAACTGCCGATTTGAATTCAACTGCGCCGTGTTGTGTCGTTTTAAGTGTCAAAATGCTGCTGGGATTAAAAGGGAATGGGGTGGGATCATATTTCACGTTTAAGTAGCGAATTTGCAAATAATGTTATTTAAGGATTCAATTATTTTATCGCCTGTCAGATAGTTAAATAAAACAAGGCGGACGTTTTGTTAGTATTTCCAGGGGTAGTCGAATTTTTTACCCAGCTTTCTATTAACAAGCCTTAGTGTAAATATTAAACTGTATTAATTTGACTTAATTACCAAATAATTATCAAATGTTTTTTTTTTAGGTTTGTCTAATAAAATATAAATACCAGTTTTTTTCATAGTACTGTCAGTAAAATATTTTTTGTGGTAAAACATAACATAACATAAAATAAAACTATCTTATAATTGTGTTATGATAATATATTGTTAGCGGTTTGTCAACATTACGTGACCACTTCATGCATGCGCGCAGGGGGGATGTCGTGCAGGGGAGGGGAATTTGGCCATTTTCGGACCCAGTGCGGTGAATGCAAACTTGATTCTAAGCGACTTCTGGTATATTGTAATTCTATAGCTAAAAGTTATACGCCATTTAAAATATAAAAAATTGCAGTACAAGATACTGTGATTGCTTTTACGTCCGTTGCTGTGTGTTCGTCCGCAGTTCACGTCAGACTTAAGGGACTCGAACCTGACTTGAGCTTGCGGCTGAAGAAGAGTCTGGAGGCTGTTTGTGGATGCCTAATTCTCTAATGATGATGATACTAGATGAATTAGAGGAACATCGTACCTCGAACGTCCGTCTCAGCAATTGCAACAGGTCGCATTTTGCTGCGGAGATGATTGTAATCCCAATCTGTCACAACGTATGTCTGCTTGAACATGCCCAGCGAGTCGGGCTCCCGTTAACCAAAACCACTGTCTATTAATGTTTTGAACATTTATTATTTACTAGCGGACCCGACTATTATTGTATTAGCTTAGAAAAAGTCTTTTCATTGATAAGTAGGTATCTAGGTACTTGTTAATGATTGAATTCTAAATCTAAAAATTATTAGTATTCAAATATTTATGGTTGAATTCCAAAACATAAAATAATTTATTTTCAAATGTAAAATTCTTTTTGCAAATGTCAAACTCGGCTCTTCTTACCAACAGGAGTGCACTTTATACATGAATGCAATTTTCGAAAATATATTGAATGTCAGTTAATATTATTTTAGTGTTACCAAAATCTGGTAAAAAGAAATAAATACTTATTGACTAATTTGTTGCAATTTTTTTTATTGTGTACTTTTGCTCTCTTCATTTGGAAAAAATGGATAAAACTTATGTTAACCCTCAATAATATATGACTCTCTGTTTTGACTATTTTTTATTTATGTTTTATTTTTTTTAGTATTTCACAGTTTTAAAATGTACAGAGTTTATTTGTTTCAGGTCCCGACTAGCTAGGAAATTCCTGTGTTTAGGAAGGACCTTATTTTGTTCTTGTGTTCTTTTTTAATTTTTAATTTCATTAAATGATGCTTAATAAATTCAAAGAATAATAATAACATCAGAAAAAATCAAAATAAATATAAATTAGAAAACATGCAAGTAATAATAATAAAAATTGAATCATAAAAATAAATTAGAAAATATGCCATTAATAGTAAATAAATGAGACACAATTATTATAAATTATAAAACATACCGATAATAATAAAAATTGAACCACAAATACACATAATATAAAATTAGTAATTAAGAAATTTAACAAAAATTTAAATTGGAAAACATACCGATAATAATAAAAATTGAAGCTTAAATACAAATTTGAAAATATATCGTTAGTAATTAAAAATTGAAGAACAAAAATAAATTACAGAATATCCCATTTATAATTTTAAAAACAAAATAAGATACGGTTAAAATACTAGCATTAAAAAGAAGAAAAAAAAACAAATGTAAATGAAATATAATATCATTTAATATGCTTCGATATCTATTTTATTGACAAACGCTTGTGTTATACACATAATATTCTCCTGTAAAATATTGTTTTTGTCGGTTTTGGTGTTTTGGCGATCAATGCTTGATAGGTCTGCCTGATAGTGTAGTGTAGTAGTGTTTGCGCGTACGCCAACCATGATTGAGGCCCTAGTTTCAATTTCTGGCAGGGTCAACGTAAAATATTTATTCTAAAGATTCACCGCAATATTTCACTGTTCCTGGTCTGGCACCTGAAGCATTAGATTGATCATCTTACCTTCATGTACCATATGATAAAAAATAAACGGGAATTACTGATTCGAAGTGTTCGCGCTGAACCGATCGGTATTTGAATCGTTGACAGCACTGTTTTTGATAATCTGTCGAAGTTTGACGGCGATCGGATGCTCAGTGTCCTATCAGCATCTGTTCGAGTGAGCCGAGAAATTGCTGTGTGGCGATTTTTACAATGGATAAATAATTGGCACAACAAGCGTGCCTCAAATTATGTGTTGCTTGTGAAATTTCATTTGCCGAATCATTGGGAATGTTGAATAAAGACTTCGGAGAATCGTGTATGTCGAAAACACGGGCATACGAATGGTAAAAGAGGTTTTAATGCTTTCATGAATGCTTAGATTAACATACTGGACGTCCAGCAACGTCAAGTACCGAAGAAAATTTCGAATCAGCTAAGCAAATCGTGTTGAAAAATCAATGTGTACCAATCCAAAAGCTTGCTGTGTTATTCTCATCATTAAGATGTTTTGGGTAAGAAACGCGTGACTTGCTTCCTTGTTCCAAAAACACTGAAATAATGAGAACTGACAATTTTGTGGATGTTACACCACGATTTTACACGACGACCTCATACAGCGGTGATTGTTTCGAAATTTTTGGCCGATAATTCGACTAATCTCATTAGCCACGAATTCTCCAGACCATTCCCCGTCTGCCTTTTTTTTCCCAAGACTAAAGTTGCCATTAAGAGGAACGCGCTTTGTGACGATTGATGCCATAAAAGAGAATTCGCTGCGAGAGCTAAAGGCAATACCTTTTCAGGCCTATAAAAAGTGCATGGACAATTGGATTAAATGTTGGCAAAAATGTGTCGTCGCAAATGGCGAGTATTTTACAAGGGATAATAAAAAATATTGAAAATCAAAATTTTACGTGTTTTTGCCAAATTCCCGTTCATTTTTTATCATAGGGTAACTGATAATGGAAATACGCTGTATTTGGTGCACCATTGCAGTGCCTAATGCACCATGAAATGATGACCTAAAAAGTTAGTCTCGCAGACTATAATGATTGTATTAAGCTGAAAATGCTAAGTTGCTTTCTTTGATCGACACTTTAGATTTCTGGTAAAATAATTTGGCACGTGTGTGTGTCGCCGATCTATGGCTGCTGACCCACAGATTTAATGCATATTGTCGGGATCACTAAACCTTCATTGTGAATTATATATTTGTTTCTGTAACTGACTAGCAAGGAATTTCTTGTGAGTTACTTTCAAAATGACATCATCTTTTTTCCCATTCAAATATCTCCACAATTTTTAGCAAAACAACCATATTTAAATCAAAATTCACCATCAGCCTTGGATTTGTGGCCAAACTTCACATTATTTCGTTGAATTATGCAAAGAAATTTGTAATCTCCTATTTTCATTGCTTTAATATGTCCGATTTCAATAAAATTACAATAAATAGTTGTTTTATGTCGGAGGACGGCTTACCTTCATAGTGTATAAAAGGATTAGTTTAATATATGTCCAAACGTGCTTTTGTAAATGTTTTAACGGTTTTTCCCGGCATTTAAACCAATAACTTTCTATCGAACACTAAGTTCAAAAGTGATATATTGCCAGACGCCATGACTATTTTCTTGATTATTAAAATGATGTTACTTAAGTCATTTTTGATATATCGCACGATGGTTATAAAATGAATTACTGTAGCTCGATTGGAGATGTCCCCTCGAATCCAGAATGAGGCAAGAAGTCAATGGAAAGCACAATGGGAATTAAATCAAATATAAGGGGAGTATTCTATAAAATTATTCGAGAGAGAATTTCAACCTCTCCTTGGTTCCATTCAACAAACCTGTCTAAGAGATTGATCTCTAGCTTTAGTAGGTTACGAATTGGTTATTGTGGGACAAATAGCCAATTTTTTTTGCACCACAACAGGCCAGGGCCTCGATTATAATGGGAAGATAAAGACGCCATACCTTCACCTTGACGGTATAGTTAAAGATAAATTCCCTTTAGCGATTATAAAGATATACTACTGACACACATCTACGCTCTTAAATGACATAGCTTCAGAATGACATCATAGTTGAAGATAAAAGTCTTCCGACCGACTACAAACGCATAGTGCACCATCAAGTGTTGATGTAAGTACATCGGTTTATACCGACGGGTCTAGAACCCCTCGATACGTTCATCTACGCATTAAAAGTGTCAAAAATTTTGTTCCACCGAGAAATTTTTCCTTTATTTATGATTTATTAAAAATTTTAATCGTTTTGAGGTAGTCACTTTTTTTCTTAAAAGCCTATTAAAAATATGAAAGAGAAATAAGTATGTTTTAAAGTAGAATGAAATTCCGACATAACTGTCACTTTAATAAAACGAACGCCTAGATGTGAAAATAATGTCGTTAGGTTCTGTCCTATTAACAAAAAAGAGTATCTAGGCGTCAGACACAGATTTTACGCGTCAGAAAGTTACCACTCTAAAAAAATAATTTAGTTATTATATTTTTTCCATCTGTTTTACTATCTTTCCGAGTGTATGTATCGAGACGTTAAAGGAGCCGGCTTTGTAGTCGATCGGTAGAGACATACAGACGATCGTTAAGCGTACCGTCTAGGTGATTTCCAAAAGTCATGCAAAATTCATGTTCAAGCGAGCATTTTTTTTGCTTGAATTGGGATTTATTGGAGTTTATAATCGCTTTGAAGTGAGCACTTTTTATTAAGAAGCCTATTTAAAATATAAATAAGAACCATTTTAAATGTTGAGGAACGCGGACTAACTGTTTGCGGTCATTTCATTGGCTTGTTTCGATCATATGATGTCGATATGACAAGTAGGTAGAACATACCGAGGTAAGATACAGATAGTACAGAAGTTAAGTATACCGTCTCGATATATACAGATGAAGATAGCGTTTATAATCGAGGCACAGGAGGCCTAATTACAGTGGAGAATCACAATTACACTAATTTGTATACCGTGCACACAAAAATGGCTAATAAAACTCGACGCTTTTAAGGGTTTTTGGATGGTCCTAGCGCCCATAAGAAACAATAAAAAAATTTAAAAAACAATAAAGAAAATTCTGTTGTAAATATCTATAGTGTGTAAAAAAATCACTGCTCTAGTGCCATAATCCAGGGAGAAAACACGGTAATACTGAAGTATGAAGAAAAGTCGACACTGCGTTTGCTCTTTATGTGCACACATAAAATGTGTTTATGTGTGTACTATTTCAAGATTTAAAAATGTAATCAAACGCACTTCACAATTCTCGTAAGTGATAATATAAACAGATATAATCATATATCTCAAGGATAAATGCAATTGATTATTTTGATAAGTGTCTGAAAGAGCAGTTCACGTAAACACAACACCCTTACGTATGAAAGCGAAGTATGGAATTGGAAAAATAAGTGTTGAACTGAACTACATGTTAGAACTATTTGAGGCTGTCCAAACTATTCCCTAACTGCATTATTGAACGAACACCGCGCTAGAATGAATCTTTCCGAAACTTCCAGATGTAATATTGATGTTTTTTGTTGATATTTTTTGATAAAACTCCATAGTTGATGATTATGTTAAATTATAAATAAACTTATCAATAAAACTTCTTGGTTTAGTTTTACTTTTTATTATTTTGACTAACGAGCGCTTTAAGGAACAGTTCCTTTCCCACCTTTTAAATAATAAAAGCTTAATCCCAATTTCGGTCCAAAAACTCCCAAAAATTAACTGTTTAGCAAACTAGTTGTAAATATTTATGTTTCTGTCCCCTGTTCAAATACTTATTTGATATTATCTCCAAAATATGTTTAGAATAGTATAAAAACTGTAAATGTTGTAAACAATTCACCAGTCTTGAAGATGCCTACTTAGGCGAAAGCGCTCGTTGGTCAAAATAATAAAAAGGAAAACTAAACCAAGAAGTTTCATTGATAAGTTTATTCATAATTTTATTATAATTATTTTAGATGTAAATTCTGCAGTGCAGGTGAGGATTAACATATTCTCATTCCATATTATGTGATGCTTTACATCATAAAAGGAGTCTTATCCTCGGGGCACCACTCGTTAACCCTGAGGATGTTAAAGAGCTCACCCCCTACCTAATAGCCTGATACTTTACGGATCTGGGCTTGGAGGGGGAGATTTAGCAAAATGTAAACTCTCGCCTTCCACACAGTAGCAAGGCTCTTCATAGACCTGGGCTTAGAGGGCGAGAACTATTCTCGGGAACCCGTCACAATAGATCTTCACGGCTTGCAGTGACGTCAGGAGCTTGCATAGCACTGAACCCCCTGTAAGAATAAAAATAATAACGGCATTGTATGAACTAAGTAATTTAACTACAAGAGATGCTGCTTTTATGCTGTCCAGTGTTCACCTTACTTCCTAGTGGGAAAATCATTTCGTGAACTACTTCCTTGGCTGTCAGCGATTGTATCGATATGGCTGATATAGACACGTGTCAGCAATAATTTAGGTGTTTTGGTAATCCATTGTTTGCCCACAAGAAATGTGTGATTTTGTTTCTGCACTGTCCTTAATACCATCGTAGGTCAGCTGACAGCGGGCATTCATTTCCGGGTGAACTTGACCCCACATAACTAACACACACTTTAAAGTTGGTTTTTGGACTGGATTTAATGGCTTAATTTAATTCTTCACTTCGAAAAATTGTGTTCAAAATATTTTGAAGAAATATGTGGCATTTATAACTCATTTTCTTCAAAGTGCTGAAATAAGTCGCATAGTCGCTCAATAGAAATTGCACCGAAAAATATAATTCAAATAATTTACAAAAAACATAGACTATTTCCTAGTAATCAATTTTATTTATTTATTTATTTTTTATTTATTTAATGCACAAAATACACAATTTTACATAGACACAATTATATGTTTTTTATGTCCCAACTTGTTAGAAAATTCCGTGTTAAGTCGGGACTCTTCGATATATAAATCAAAAATATTTATTGACATATTAAAATAATATACAGGTAATCAAAAAAAATATGCAAAATAATCAAAACAATATACAAAATAATAATAGAAAAATAAAAATAATAAAAATTTATAATACAAGTCGAAAATGGAATCAAAAGTTATATAATAATATGTATGACAGTGATGACATACACATATACGATATACGTATATGGATAATAATGAAAACCGCAGCGATGTTATGCATTTATTCCCGAAGCAATCTCATACAGTAGTCTCTACCCCTCGATACAATCTAGTTATGGATCTTCATCTTAAATATAGACGTTGTTTTGGAGAACTTAATATGTTCATCCAAGACGTTGAACACTCTTGGAGCTATATATGAAAAGTGTCTCCGAGCAAACATCGTACGCGTTCTCGGTATTAAGTAGTTTAGGTTACGCGAAAACCTCGTACGGGCATTCTGTTGGGACCTCCTTCCGTAGTCGCCTGACCAGAAAACTGTCAATACATTTTTGATAAAGATTTGACGAATATCAAGAACTTTTAACAATTGAAATATTGGTTCAGATGGGTAGGTCGGAGGGCACCGAAACATAACTCTAAGAATAAGTTTTTGCGTCTTGATTAGGGGGTTCATGACAACTGTCGAGCAACCTCCCCAGCCAATTATGCCATAAACAGCCACCGATTGAAAAAGCGCAAAGTAGACATTTTTAAGAGTGCTAACGTCCAGGATGTTTCTGAGTGAGCTAAAGACATGACAAATTATACGTAGAGAGCGGACTCCTTAGTTTTAGAAAATTATATACATTTATTTCAGTGCATAAAATATGTTTACTTGAATAGGAAATTGTTTAGTAATAATTTAAATCGTATTCGTAATAGATCCGTGTGTACTGTCAGTTCCAGGATGCAGAACTAAGTTCGCACAGAGGCACTCCTTACATGTTGGTCCAAGATCCTTCAATCTTCTAACCGAGGAACTACAAAACATCAAATCACTGGTACATTTTAAAGTAGGTTTGAGGTCTTGGATCAGCATGGAAGGAACAGATAGACACATTCTTCAAAAAAATAATTAAAATTAAAAATAAATGCATTCTGCAAATAAATCATGTTTTCGTAATATCAGCATAAGTTAATTCAGTTTTTCTTTTCTTTTTTTCATGTTCATGTCATACCATATATATATGATATTAACTTTTTAATTTTTAAAAAAGGATGGCCCACGCTCAGACGCTGAAGTCTTTGTGGGCATTTTTTACAATTCATGTTATAGCTTAATTTTAAGATGTATTTTTCTAAAGTGTATTTTTGTAATTATATTTCTTTGTAAATAATATGTGTATGAAAAAATAAACAAATAAAAAAAAATAAAAAAAAGTGCACTTTACAGGCCTCATTTGTTTTGCCTGTTACTTTTTTTATCCTAGGTTTTATTTTGGTTTTAAATAAAGTTGAAAGTTTATTGCTAATTGTCAGTAGATGTGTCGTCACAAGATAGCTTGTTTTGTCAACTGTGAAACTGCCCGTTATCTGTCATGGCGCCGAATACATCTACGTACACTACATGCTTAAGCGCAATTTTTAATCACGGAAACTGCCCCGTGTAAAACAGCAAATATTTATTTATTTATTTATTCATCCAAAATTACACTCGTTCAAATATTAATAAACATATTAAGGCTTTTTAGTCTGTGCCCGTGTCAAGCCATAATAATTAACAATTAAAAATATATAATAAAATGAATTAGATTAAATCATAATGACATGTGATGCAATAGAACAACAATCCAGAAAAACAAGGTATAAGCAATGAATAATACAATTCCAAATAATACAATGTAAAAAAGATAAACAGATATAAATATTAAAATATAAATTATACAAATTTAGATTCATACATATTCAAATAAACAAAATAACAGTATTATTAAAATCAACAAAATAAAAGTATAATAGTAAAATATAGTACCTAGTTCTGAAAAAAATAATAGTATCATTGAAATCAATAGAACAAGAATATATATATAAAAACATAATTGAGATATGGTTTCTAGAAACTCACTCCATACTATAGTAAGAAATAAAAGAAATAAATAAAATGCCAAATAAGACTGAGTACTAAATTAAATAATACAAAAATACGTAATGAAAAAAAAAAAAAAGATATATAAAAAGCAAATAAAAGTAAAACGATGGAAGGAAAGCAGATTTGTCAATTTTTGCTAATTGCTAATCTCGAACATTAAAAAAAAAAATAATAATTGACAACCTCGTCCTTATCTATATTTGGCACAAAAATCATCGTATAAAAAACTGCATTGGATCTTGCGCAATATTATTATTTATCATTTTCTGAACCATATAATAAAAAGTATGATGTAATCGATTAAATAATAATCATAATAACCTTAAAAAACGAACTAAATATTTATTCAACGTGAAGAATAATAAAAATTATTTAGATAGTAGAAATGAGAGTCTACTAAACAATTTACATAAAACATCTTAATTTTTTTGTTATCAAATAATAATATTTGTGTAAACGTTTATTACCATAACGTTATGCTATGTTTTATACTGCTTATCTCATTATTACTTTTAAAAATTGCTGTTCGCACAAGCTTCCGCGAAGTTCAACTTGTTAGAATAATATCATCAGCAGCATCATCATCATCAGCCGTCTCTTGTTCAATGGTATCTAACCGCATCCAACCATTTCTTGCAACCCGTCTTATGTCAGCAGACCACTTGTCTGAGGCCTGCCGATACTTCTTCTGCCTGTCCTGTACTTTTTTAGTCAGCCTAGCTCCATTTCTGGTTGGCAACCCTGTAAACCACATCGGTGGCCTCTGATTTAGGTCTTATCCATGTGTTAGCTCTTTTGTCTCTCAACTAAATACCCAGCAGTCTCCTTTACATAGCTTTTTGTGTCGCTGATAATCTGTGTATTTTTTTGCTAACACAAATGTTTCGCAGCCATTTGTCAGTTCAAAAAGAACACTATGGTCTTTTCGCGTCAGAGTTTTTCTATACTTTTTCGGGTGTCCCGCAAGGCTTTAGCCTGGATCTAATTAAAATTTAAAATAAATATATCATAGAATCACTTTATAAAATACGCTTGAGGTATTATATTACGAAAATAATGCTGTTTAATTTTTCTATAAGTATCTAAAACTCGAGATGTTCATCGATTTCTGCCAAATTTTTATAATACGCTGTTTAAATCTTTATGCTATATCTTATAAGAGTAGTTTTTCCTTTGCATTACACGAGTTGGATGCTCTTATCTACATGAGTCTTGTAGAGCAATATGACAACGCTATGAACCTTAATGCGCTTGCGAGGAAATTCGATCACTTGTAATAGGAATGGACTCAAAGTATCCAGATTCCAGCGTATATAACAAATACTGTCAAGACCAAGGTACCTTGATCTTCAGTACCTAGGTCGATATAGGAAAAATGGAATTGGAATGCGATTATTTAAGGAATATTTGAAGATTTTCATTTGATATTTTTTAGTGTTAATAATAAACTACGTATTATTATTTTCAAATAGTCAAGGGATGCGCCGCATCCACAGTATGTATGAGCGGAACGCGCCTGGTGGTTAGTGCATCATCTAGTGTACATATATATATAATTATATCAATGTATATGGGTACATTTTTTATTGTTTAATTAAAAACCGTATTTTTTTACTGATTTTTGGAATTACAATAATAACATTCCTCATTTAGTAAGCTGATGTCAAAGCAGAAATATATTATTCTGCTAAATGGTCTGGTAGGCTGGCAATTTACTTCTTTACACTGTTTTTTTTCCTGGCAGGCAGTTAAATAAGAAATTAATTAATTTAAACTGAGAATTGCAGAGCTGAAGCGCACAATCTGACATGATCTATAATGCTGAAGAGATTACATGTACGTTCTCCATATCTTTTTTAGATTTTTTTTACTCCATAATTAATTCTTTTATTTTCATTTCAGCTTCCATGGCTGCCCTTCCAATGTTCTCCGGATGCATCATATCTGGTCTGATGATGGAACCGTGCGGCCGTCGCCTGACTCATCAACTCCTCGCGGTACCCTTTGTAATCGGCTGGGTCCTCATCGCAACAGCTCCCAACCTGCCGCAGCTCTTGGCTGGAAGATTTCTCACGGGGATTTGCGTAGGGTTATTAGGGCCCGTAGGGTCAATATATATAGGAGAAATCAGCGATCCAAAGTATCGAGGATTTTTGCTAGCTGGAATTGCGTTGGCTATATCTGCCGGGCTTCTTATAGTTCATATCATAGGAACGTTTTGCCACTGGCAACTAACTGCAGCAATCAGTTCTGTGTTTCCTTTCATTAGCTATCTGATCATGAGTTTCGTGCCCGAGAGTCCGTCTTGGTTGGCCGCAAAAGGAAAATCTGAAAAAGCGATTAAGTCTTTCAAATGGTTGCGAGGAGCTGACCCAAAATCGCTGGAAGAGCTGGACGCTATGTTGAAAAAGCAGGCCGAAGCCGCTTTGGAAATGCAAACAAGATTACCAGTTCCATTCTTCAGCGTACAAAAACTAAAAAACCTGAAGGAAACATTTAAACGCCCCGAGTTTATCAAGCCACTTTTAATTATGGTCGCATTCTTCTTTACTCTACAATTTTCTGGCGTAAACGCAATCGCTTTTTACTCCGTTTCTATTATGAAATCGACTCTTGGAAGCGGTTTTAACGAGTACGCTGCCATGTTGATCATAGATGTAGTGCGGTTAATTGTATCTGTGATCGCGTGTGTGCTTCTGCGAACTGTGGGGAGACGCCCGTTAGCCATTACAAGCGGAGCCTTCACAGTCATATCACTTCTTGGACTCGCGACTTTCAGATATATAACATCCAAGAGTTATACGGAGTATGCCGATGTTTCGTGGGTGCCGTTGATGTTTTTGATCGGTTACATTATAGCTACAACTGCAGGAATAACACCTTTACCTTGGGTAATGACGGGAGAAGTTTTTCCTGTGGATCTACGAGGAATCGGTTCTGGAATCTGTACTTGCATGTGTTTCATCGCATTCTTCATAGTAGTGAAATTGGCCCCCAGTATGTTCAGCGGATTAGGAGTAGAAGGAACGTTTTTAACGTACGGAATAATAGCGTTATTAGGAACATGTTCCATTTACTTTTTCTTGCCTGAAACTAAGGGAAGAACACTGCAGGACATTGAGGAAGGATTCATATCTAAAAAGGCCAAACCTGTCAAAGATACCTGTAGAAATAATGAACAAACTTCTGCGTAAATTTCATTTATTATTTTATATCAATACGATATTGAGTGTCATTAATGTTATATGTTAGTTCTGTTATCAATTTTATACTGTCCTGTCATTGTAAATTAAGATTTTAATTAGCGATTACGGATATATTTTCATATCAATTTATTTTTAATCGGCATTACGCCCTTGATAAGGTCTTACTCTTTCTGTGATTCTTTTGTACTAAAACTTATTAGAAAATTATTTCTTCGTCGATTTTAATATTTCCAGTTGATTTGGACGCCAAAAATAGAAAATATTCAAATACATTATTAATATTAAGAAGTACCTTTGTATAATATAAATATTTTTACTACTGACGTTTAAGATTTTTATTCATGTTTTTTAATGTTTTACAAATGTCTATAATGTTTATTTTATTTTAGTTTTTAACTTTTCTATGAGCACACTATTTTTTACTTAGCGTACACAATTAGTTGGTAGCCATTAGAGGTCAGTTATAATGTTATAACGGCCCTACGATGATCGGATAATATGTTTAATAATTAATATTATAAATATGTATCCATAAAAATGTAATATTTGAAGCACTAACTTTGTTTTTGATCACTTATTTTATTTTATTTTCTACCGACCGGTTTCAAAGCTATATAAGATTCTTTATCAAGGTATATCTATCCTATTTTCTTTTTAAAATGTTAACTAAATATTATGCTGCGTATTGGAGCCAATAAATCAAGTATTTTTGTCTTAAAAGGATACGAAGAGTAATGTGAGATGGATACGATCTTTAAAACTAGACAGGAGGGGACCAAATAAAATATTGTTTATTTGGTTGTTAACTATTTTTTTCTTATTATAAATCGTTTTTTAAATTTCTAAGATTTGAAAGTTGTCTAATTTTAATATTTTATTTTCAACATGAAGTACTTTTAATCCAGTGTCTTATTGAAAGTATGACTATTTTTTCAACAGATGGTTTGCGAATTCAGAAAATAATACCATTATTTAGGCACCCTGAGTGTTCTTAGGAATGTGAAACCACTCATCTTTTCCCAGGATCACTTTGGCGAGTACATCCAACAAGCAGTAAATAAATAAATAAATAAAAAAGAGTAGCGCAGGACCGAGATGCTTTCGCTGTAGTGATCGCCAACGTCGAGGGGATCTGACAAGGCACCGCAAGAAGAAGAAGAAGAAGTGTTCTTTTACTCTATTATTAAACTTTCTTTTAGTATTTCCAATGTATATTGATTTGCAATTATTCTAGTTTTGATGATCGTATCCATCTCACATTACGCTCCCCATCCTTAAAAGAAAAGACTTGATTTATTTGGTTCAGACGCAGCACAACACTGAGTAAAGATTGATAAAATAAAATAGAACCGAATTCATTAGTTAAGTATGCCTTGATGAAGCGTTTATAGTTTTGAAACCAGACGGAAGAAAAAAAAATGTTTAAAAACAAAGTTGTTCTTATTTATTTTATTGTATACTTATATATATTTGGTTTTAAGAAATATAAAAATGCAGTTCTATTTTACACGAAGAACTTCATTCCTCCCGGACACAAAAATCATTTTAATATTATTTTAACTCAATACAATCTATGTATTTTGTAACTTGCCGATGACCGTACGACATTCGACCATCATTTTCCACATTATAGACCACATTCTCAATTTAAAGTCTTTGTTACTGACCGATCATATCAATAAAGATAACTCGTGATGAGACCAATAAACATTCTTATTGTTTTAATTAAAAACACTTAATTGTAAAACTTTTTATTAAGATTAATTCAACGTAGTTATGCAAAAAGAAGCCAGCCATAGAAAAGTGAAACAGAGATAATAGCACAGATATATAATAGCACAGATATAAATATACACAACAGTTGGAATGTTTTTACTTTGAAAAATGTAAAATTATGCAGCGTATCTTGAGCATTTTTGTTACATGAAGGTAAGATGATTAGGCTTACGCTTTAGGTACCAGTCCAAGGACTATGAAATATTTTAGAGTTGAAACTCCCTTGAAAATAAATATTTCATAGCAACCACGTCGGGAATCGAACCTGAGACCTCTTGCATGGTAGGCACACGCACTGACCATTACACTACGAGGCCGACATTAAACATATTACTTTGTATAAATAGGTATAAGGGTACTTCATTGTAATGAATCACTTAATTTATTTGTTATACTAACTTTAAAAATAATTTAATTATGTATTAAAGAAATTATCCGGCTGACCACACCATCTTAAATATGCATTTTGCAGAAAACAGCCAGATCTAATATTGAATTATACCCCATTCAAATTTTGAATGTATGAGGTGACATTCTTTATTAAAACATGTTTTAACAATGTTTGAGTATGTCCAAATGCTTGCAGATTGGCTGGAATTTCTCCCTAGGGAGTTGTTCATATTTAAATTTATTTCAACAGAGAGGGAAAACATTTTTGAGAAGGGAATATGGAAGTCTATGCATTTACAGGGCTTATGACCTGTCATTGGCTGGTCTAAGTGGCCACTTTACACACTGTGTAACATTCACCATTCTGCCCATGTTTGAACATCCACATTTCCTCAACTCTTCCATCTGTTGACTTTTATGAAGTAAAGGATCTGAAATCTTTATGATGTTGGTGAGATTCATCCGGCTGAACCAAATCACCTACTAGACAACGCCTGAAAACAATTTTCCAATTTTTATACTTCTTCTTTTACCAGGTAGTAATTCAACAATGTTTGAGTATGTCCAAATGCTTGCAGACTGGCTGGATTTTCTCCCTAGGGAGTTGTTCATATTTAAATTTATTTCAACAGAGAGGGAAAACATTTTTGAGAAGGGAATATGGAAGTCTAGGCATTTACAGGGCTTATGACCTGTCATTGGCTTGTTTAAGAGGCTTAAACATGTTTTTATCAAGAATATAGAATATAGAACAGAAGCACAGCTGACTTTAAAAATATCAATACCCTTAAAACTCTCTTCTGTTCCCGAGTTCGCCCGCACCTAGAGTATTCCTATGTTATCTGGTCTCCATATTATGATATTCACATCAAGAATATTGAATCAGTCCAAAATCGGGGGTTGGGCTTATTCAGAGACCTATATACGTATAATGAGTAAGAAACTACCTTGAATATATCTTCTCTTCAAGACCGTCGAAATAAATCCGACCTTATAGTCCTATTTAAAATTCTCAACTCACTCTTTGATGCGCCTGAACTACTGGACTCAATAAAATTAAACATCCCAACCAGAAACCTAAGACAAAACTTATTCTTTCATACCGATAACCATAGAACTAACTATGGTTTTCATTCCCCTATGCCCAGAATTCTTAGGTCTACCAACAAACATACCAGTCTTGATTTCTTTGATAACAAGTTGTCTTCTTTCAAACGATCACTGAATCAAATTCAATTATAAACACCTCTCTCCCGCTTCCACTCCCACAAAGTCTACTATAAACCATTGAGTCTTTCTAATTTTTAAAAAATAATTTTCCATGTATAAATGTGTCCATAAAAATGCCCATTGGGCGTATATATATATAAATAAATAAATTACTATAGATATTTTTAAATTAATGAATTTATAAAATTATAATACATATTTATTTATTATACGACACAAGTGCCCTTTACAATATAAAATAAAACAATATAAAATATAGCAATATAATGTGTAATAAGTCAGAAATACAACAATTAAAAACTAAAAAACAATATTTAAATATGGGTATAAAAATAAAGATAAAAATAACAAAAAATACATATATTTGTATATATGTTTGTTTGTCAGCATACAAAATATATAAAAAATATGAAATGAATAAACACTAGATCATTGGCATAAGTAGATTTTGCAAATAATTCGTTAATCGTTACTATAGAACATCATCAAATATTTATAAAGAGATGATTTGAATTCACAGAGACTCTAGTTAAAAATGTTGATATGAGAGGTACATTCGTTTTCTAGTCTGTGTATACGCGGTATTGATAAGTGACAAAGATAGTTAGTTTGAGAAAGGTGACAATACTATATACTATTTTGTCTAGTTCTACGTATTGGATATTAATATTGATTAAATCCAGGAGTTCGCAACAATCGAATTTAGAATGAATGATTTTGTTAACATATTACAACAGAGATGAAGAACATTTAAGAAAAGGTAATATAGAAGTCTAGGCATCTACAGGGCTTATGACCTGTCAATGGCTGGTTTAAGTGGCCACTTTACCCACTGTGTAACATTCACCATTCTGCCCTTATTTGAACATCTAAATTCCTTAAATTCTTTCATCTGTTGATGTTTGTGAAGTTAAAGAGCTGAAACCTTTATTTATGCAGGTGAGATTCATCTAATTGAATTATTTCACCTACATACTAGGCAACGCCTGAAAATGTTATTTTTTTCAATTTCTATACTTCTTCATGGACCAGGTAATTTATCAACAATATTTTGAGTTTGTCCAAATTTTTGTAGACAAGGACTGGATTCAACTCCCCGGGGAGCTGTTTATATTAACATATTACAACAGAGATGAAGAACATTTAAGAAAAGGTAATATAGAAGTCTAGGCATCTACAGGGCTTGTAATGTTCTTGAAATGTTCTTCATCTCTGTTGTAATATGTTAATATAAACAGCTCCCCAGGAAGTTGAATCCAGTCCTTGTCTACAAAAATTTGGACAAACTCAAAATATTGTTAATGATTTTGTGTAAAAAATATAAGGTCTGTTATTTTCCTGCGATCCTCCAGAGTAGGTAAATTCAAAAAGTTTAACAATGACATTTGGTTGATTTTTTCCAAAGGAATATGCACATATCGTATGTATCCACATTAATTTATTTTAGAAAACTAGATTTCTGGAGGCATTAATCTTCCCAACAGCATTTATATCAGATAGATTTTTCTAGTGTTGTGCGTGTTTTTTGCAAATTGAGAAATGCCGTATTTGTGATCAGTGCTATTTTCAAAAGGTGATTATTTCTGTTGTTTGTATGAACACGGCCTGTAGCGATCACAAATAACTATCGACGTGCTTAAAGCATGCTAAGCATTTGAGCGATCACAATGAACAATAATGAACAACGCGTGTGAAATCTCTAAGTCAACGCTCGTGTCGGTTTGTTTTTTGTTTTCCTCGTAAATAAATACAGTTCACTTGCGAAAAATCGGCGTTTACTTTAAAAAATAATACAATATATTTCATTCGCAAAATAGTAAAGAGTATCTAATACAAAAAAGTGAAAATTAAATTACAATTACTACGGCGACTGCTTTATTTTATTTATTTTATTTTATTTGGGAAATCAACAGTTCTACATACATATTTTTATTAAACAAACAGATATAGTGTATAAACTCAGAACTAATAACAGATTTCCACAAAGTATACAAAGTAAGTAAAGAAAATATATTACATATCAAATAAATACATACAATTTATACACATAAAAATGTTATTTTCATGTACTCAATAATAATCAAAGATTTTTAAAATATTTATTTTAAGAACATTAAGTTACTATAAATTGGGCGGGATAAGGACAAAAATGCTTGAAGAGAGGATAAGGAGGGGAGGGGAGATGTACATATTTATTATTATAATGTCTACTAAGTTACATAATATATTTTTAGTGTAAATTTTAAATCTGACAGAGTGATGTTTGTGTAATCTATATTTTAAAATTTTGTATTGTACATTGAAAGAGTCCTACGAAAAAAAAGCATTTTTAACATACGATGTTTTACTTATTGGTACATGAAACAGGTGGTACCGTCTACAAATCCTGGCTGGCACATGTATTGTTATTAATCCAAGCAGCTATGTACAGTCAACCGTTCCTGTCATAATTTTGTAAAGCAGTAGTTGGTCCGCACACACTCTGCGGTATTGTAGAGAAATAATTCCATGGAAGGTGGAGGCAGTGAGAGTAGATACATAAGAAATACCGGTTTTGTATTTAAGGTACTTTATACATTTGTTTTGAATATTTTCTATTCTACTTATATATATGGCATACTGGGGATTCCATATCTGAGAGGCGTATTCCAAATGGCTTCTGACAAATGTATAATATAATGAAATAAGGGCCTTTGGATTATCAAAGTGTTTACTCATTCGAATTATGAAACCTAACATGCTCAATGCTTTGGAGGTAATTTTATTGATATGCGATTCAAAAAGTAGTTTTGAGTCTTTGCTTGACATTTGGCTTGCTGACCGCCGGCTAAATGCAATAAATAGCATGATAAATAAATAAATAAAAAAAACAGTTTTGGAATATTTTCTATATTTACAAAGGTGAAATTCAAATATGTGATTGCGCAGCAGGATTATACGTCGCGAAACGTATATATATTAACATTTAATATTGGGCGTTCACGAATGTTGCATTCTGATCGCGAATACGATAAACAACCATGGTGAGAAATTGTTATCGCGTCGCTTATTAGCACGTCGATAGTTATTTGTGATTGAGCTACTGGCTGTTTTAAGCAGAACATAGAATCGACCTTACTGCACTCGATACCAATAATATACATTTTTTTCAAAATTGTGCACTGGCTGCTTTCTGCATAGCTACGTTTAATTACGCCGATGATTGGAGAATATGCTAAGCCCATTTTTAAATTTGTAGCAATTGATTTTTCATACATATATTTATTTATGTGCAGAGTAAACTAAATTTTTAGACCGTCTGCTTCGTGGTGAAGTCATTAGTGTGTTCGTCTTCCATGCTGAGGTTCTTGCCAGCAAAGGTCATCGAAATATTTATTCTTAACAAATCATCAAGATTATTGCATTTATACATCAGGCGTGAATAAGGAAAAATAAAGATGCTAAAAAAAGTTTAAAAAAATAATATTCAGTTGATGCAAATCGCTTAATTAAACGGCAATACGACGAGGAAGTTCAGTGCTACTGGAAATTAGATACAAAATAAGTTTTCTTAAATGTGGTAATGATTAGCGCATTTAATTGAGGGGACCATTTGCAACCCTGGCAAAATCCACGTTTCTTTATTTTGAGCAAATTACTAAAATCTAAAAAATAAAAACAATTATATTTTCAAACTGGCTTGACTTTCTCGCAAGCCGCGTGGTAAAAAACGCGCGGGCACCTGGCCCGCGCCGCGCCCGCGCACCACACTGCAAATGCAAACGCTCACGACTGTGGCCACGGGTTCTGAAGGAAAAGCAGTATGTTAATTTTTACATGAATGAGGCATTTTTCTAACTATTGTCTGAATGAAACAATGCACAATGAATTAAACGTTTCGCGTTTAAAAGTGTAGGTATTAATTTTATATTGAAACAAGTGTAAAATACCCCTCAATTTTACTCTTACGATTGTAAGATAAAGAAGTTTGATAATTCTATTTAATTTATTTTTAATATGCAAATCACATATTAAACGTTCTCATTATTGTTATTACAAAGAATTTTATGCAAAATAAGTAGATGGCTGTTGTATCTTTCAATTGAATTTTTCATTGTTTTTTTGTTTATATTATATCACTTAGAGCGTACGCTTGGCAGGGTATCCTGTTATGAAGTTTGTTGGTTTTGATATTTGATCTATTTGTCCTACTGCAGTTGCATAAAAGCCTTGTATTATCGACTGTTTTGAAAGCTGACAAACATTTGAACAAATTTATTCCAAATTTATACTATGTCACCTCTTATGATATGAACGATATGAAAATCAACATGTGATGTAGACTATAAAAAAATCTTTAATAATGCCTTACTGCCTGAAGTTATAATGGTTTAAATAAGATCATTATGATCGTAGAACAACAACGCAATTAGTTTTCTTCAACTTGACATGAGAGCGGTTTAAAACCTCTTTTGACATTTTATGTCACAACTTAAGTACATAAGTACATTATTTGATACTTGGGTTAGTTTTATATATATTTATTTGGATAATTTATATAGCGCCATTTTTGTAAAAATCACCTCAAGGGCGCTGTACAATTAATAAATATCCCAGTACGTCTTGCAACTACAGAGCGCATGGACGGTTGGGATTCTAGTTCCTCGTTTTCAATTAAGATCAATAAAAATATATAACATATATGAGCTAGATTACAGGACGTCTTGCAGCTACCGAGCGCATAGACAGTTAGAAATTTAGCCCCCGTTTACACATTTTAAAAATTGACAAATAAATGTAGTGTATTAATGATATTTAAAAATATAAATAATGAAAAGGAGTAAGATTACAACACGTCTTGCAGCTACTAAGCGCATAGACGATTAGAATTCTAGACCCCATTTACAAAATTGCGGTATTTTAAAGTTGATATATGAAAGCTAGATAACCAATCATCGTGCAGCTACAAAGCGCATGGACGAGTGGAATTCCAGCAAAGTTAAAATTATTTCAATCAATTTATAAAAAACAGAGCACAGTAGTAAATTGGTCAAGTGTTCATGCCAAGCGGTAAGCAATAAAAAACTAAATAAATCAAACACTGTTTCAACTCCATGGTTAACAAAGGGAGATAGATGTCCAAAAATAAGCTTTTGTAGACAGTAGGTAGATACCGTCGGCATGTGGCCCACTGGCTGCTTGACAATTTCTGGAAACGCACGTGTTTAGTTACTGGGGGATTATGCCTATTGTTCCAACGACTTGGTGTCCATTTTGGTCCGTATTATTTCGTTTTATGAGACGCAACATTCCTGTTCAATTCACATTTTTACATGAATATTACACAAACGCGTGTATGAGCGGTTTGATTTATCCTTTTGTATGTTATTAGAAGGCAGATATTTGAAATATTATGTATTTATATATATTGTATTTTTTCACACCGGGAATAAAGCCTTTATATTACTTTTCCAAGATCAAATACAGAAGAAATTCAATGTCGCGCATCCTGCGTTGTTCCATGATCACGACGAGATACTCTGAAGCGGGTAGAAGAATTTGCCTATCTGGGAGAATGGAAAGACTGATATTGATATTGAAAGGAGGGTCAGTACCAGGAACAGACTAAACAGTGCACTTAAGGGGACCAGAAAGGTTTCAACGGCCAATAACTGGGCGGGATTCGAATGACGGTTGTTGACAAACAAATAAACAAACAAGGACAAAGGAGCATATGAAGCAAGTGAGGCTGAGCCTCACCAAGAAATCAGTGATATTCACCAGTACCTAATATTTTTATTTTATTTGGGATTTTTACAGCTATTACATAAACAAAATAAGTCGAAATATATTAACAATTAAAAAAATCCACTGTAAATTTAATAATAATAATAAATGATAGTAAATTTTGACAATTTTTATAGCGCCGTTTTCGTGAATAATCACTTCAAGGGCGCTGTACATTATACTTAATTCTTTCAGCTTACTCTTAATTACTATTCAGTTTAACACTAATTTTATAAATTACCCATACACATATGTATTATGTTTGTATTCCTTTTAAGCAGTAGCACTTTTTAAATCAGGAAACGATTTCACAAATAAATGAATTTATAATTTTTTTCTAAAAAGCGATTCTGTTGCACAATTTCGTAGTTCTGGAGGTAAGGCATTCCACGCCAAAGGTCCGGCTATTGCAAAAGCTCTATCACCAAATTTGGAACTCTGGTTGCGTAATTGGGGTAGTATCACCTTCCCTACAGCAGAACAGGAGGCTGAGCGGAGAGTGAGGCGCCTATCTGCCAACTCATCCGGAATGCAGAGTTCCTTAAGGTATTGAGGAGCCGTGTTATGCATTGTTTTATACATTAACCAACACAGCTTATACTCAACCCTTTCAGGAAAACGTAGCCAGTGCAGACTTTGAAGCAACTGTGTAATATGATCGTACTTTGATACACCAAAGATCAGCCTAGCAGCTGCATTCAGAATCGACTGCAATCGTTCCATTTTATATTTAGGGAGGCCAGCATATATTCCATTGCGGTAATCGACTCGTGATATCACAAATGCGTTCACTAATACATAATATATAAGAAAAGAGTTTACGTAATTGTATGTGTGTGACGTTTGTATTCGTGTGTATGTGAATGTGTGTATGCGTGAATGAATGAGGGAGAGAGTAGATTTTTTCAAAATTTCAAACCTTTCTGGTTCCCTTAAATCTACCTTTGCAAACAAATATTTATCGCCGGGGGCAAAACCAGCCGGTCGCAATAGAGTTTTGTCCCGGCCCTTATGAATGGGAGCAAAGTATAGAATTGGAAAAACAGTGATGAAACTCTTAGGCGAATGTGTGGTAAAACGATGTATGATAGGTGCACAAATGTCGAGATCCGTGCATTATGTATGGCTGCATTATCGACAAAATCAAGAAAGGGGTGCTGCGTTCGTTTAGATACGTAGAGTGAATGGACAGCGAAGAACGGCTTTTTAGCCGTTCTTCGATGCGAATGTCGATGGATGCAGAAAATAAGGCAGCCCGAGAAAGACATGGCACAACCAAATCAGACTAATACTTAAAGATGGACATGTCAAGAGTCGGAACAATCGACATGCGCGTATGAGAAGATGAGAAAGCGGGGTCTGTATGAAAAGACAGAGTGATGTGGCGTTCTTTCCTCGTTGCCTACACCTATGGGGAAACGGCATGATCATTTGCTTGTTTTAAAAAAATATGTATACTAATAATACCGTTTTTATGTCAAATAAATAATGAAAAATATATTTTTATTTGGTTGTTTTCATTATAACCTATTTACATTCTTGAAATATTAATTAAAGGCAAGAAACATGGATGTCCAAACATATCCAGCCACTTTGAGGGTGATGAGATGAGATGAGGTAAGACTTACACTTTTAGAGCCAAGTTTTGTTTTTTTAAAACTTCAAGTACAAATAATAAGTATTTTGGCGGACTTATTGCTAAAAGCAATATCTTCCAGCCAACCAAAATACAAAATACGAAATATATTATTTTTTTTAAAGTAAGAAAATAGAGTAAAATAATACAATTAAAATTAAAGAATTGAAATTTACTTGAATATATTTTAAATATAAGAAAAAAAATAAACAAAGTAAATCGTGTAAATTGTGTATAGTACTTGATACATGCACTAATATTTCAATAAATAAAAATCTGAAACCCGACACTGGCTAGAACACCCCAGTTGGGAGGTGAAAAAGCCGACAAAAAACTAAGAAGAAGAAGATCTGTAAGTAGAGTTGTGTTTTCTACAACTTGTCTATGACTAACAAAAGGTGGCGGACGTATTTGTCAGTTATCGTGTTTCGTATTCATAACAGTGTTTTTGTAGATAATAACGTGCTAATCTAGTTAAATCTGTGTTAAAATCATTTTAATTTAGTGCTGTGAATAATTTATAAAATCATTAGTTAGTTATTTGTGTATCTCTAACCTTCCACTCAGGTAACAATAAGATTTGCCATATTTTTGTATTGTATATTTTATTGGTCAATTTTTAAGAGTTTTTACTGTATTTTTTCTGGAGATCTAATATTTACTCAGTGCAAACTAAATGCCGCTTATGTAACGCCTGCATAACGCATTATTTCCTCTCCGTATGCGAATCGTGGCACCTCACTAGGGCCCAAAACACCAAAATTCTGAGTTTTAAGAATAGGTGTCTCAGAATAATCTTGGGTGTGCGGTGGTTTGACTTTGCGAGGAATGAAGTAATCAGAGAACGGACGCAGCAAACTCCAGTGACAACTGTCATCAAGCGGAAGCGATACGGTTGGCTTGGCCATGTACTACGGATGCCTCCTGAGAGCCTTTACCACGCTTGCCTACTTTACAAGGCATCAGGTTCTCGCCGTCCTGGACATCCACTGCTGACTATTCGTCGGCAGTTTATGTCAGAACTTCGGGACGAGAACCTGACTTGGGAGGACGCAAAGGAGTTGGCAGCCGATAAAGATGCATGAAGGCTCTTTGTGGATACCATATGGATATGGAATGATGATGATGATTTAAAAAAAAAATATTCCTTCTTTTTAAATGAGTGGTAAAGAAAATCGTCGGCCTCGTGGTGTAAAGGTCAGCGCGTTTGCCTACCATGCAAGAGGTCTCGGGTTCGATTCCCGACATAATTAATATGAAATATTTATTTAAAAGGGTGTTTTCACACCAGAATATTTCATAGTCCCTGGATTGGTACCTGAAGCGTGAGACTGATCACCTTACCTTCATGTCACAAAAATGATCAAGATTAGCTGCGATTGGTGTACCAATCCAGTGCCTTTTACACCATTTGCTACGGAAAGGGAATGAATGATGATGATATAGAAAAACCTCCAGATCCTCCTGATGGATCAAGTTCTGATTCGTCTGGTGGCACGATGGAGACTGTATCGGACGCCACTGATTTTTTTACTGTAGTCTCTACGGCCAAAATTTGTATATAGTGCTAACACATGTGTAAATATTTAAATAAATAAAAATCTGAAACCCGACATTGGCTAGAACACCTTAGTTATGAGACAAAAACAAAAAAAAATGAGAAGGAAGAAAATCTTAAAGTGAAGTTGTGTGTCAGAGAGCTCTACAGTTTTTTTTATTTATTTCATGATTTTGTGGCGTGTAAAGTGTTACACTGTGTTAAACCTTTGTTTTCTGCATTCTTATATACGGGTATATAATTTATTTATTCATTTAAAATTACACTTGTTTAAATATTAATTAACTTATTGAGGGTTATTAGGCTGTGCCCGTGTCAAGCCAATATAATTAACAATAAAAAATACATATAATATTTGAGTTTGTCCAAATGTTTGTAGACAAAAGACTGGGGTTCACCGTCGCCTAGTATGTGAAATAAATCAGTAAAATGAATCTCTTCACAACAATAAAGGTTTCAGCTCTTTAACTTCACTAAAATCAACAAGTTGAAGAAATATGGATGTTCAAACATAGGCAAAATGGTGAATGTTACACAGTGTGTAAAGTGGCCACTTAAACCAGCCATTGACAGGTCATAAGCCCTGTAAATGCCTAGACTTCTATATTACCTTCTGTAAAATGTTCTTCAGTTCTTTTGTAGTATTATGGTAATATTAACAGCTCCCCAGGGAGATGAATCCAGTCCACGGATACAAAAATTTAGACAAATTCAAAATGTTGTTCATAACAGTTTTTTCATTTATGTGAAACTGTTTGAGCAGCTGCTTGAACTAAAGATTTTACCAACGCTAATCTAAACTGTTATTTAAAAACCGTTTCACAAAATAGTTAAATTTGCAAAATGGCAACTGTTACTTCTCCTCCTTAAAATAATCGAAACGCCCATCTCTTGTACATTGGCAATTGACTCTTCAATTGAAATGTGTCATTTTTAATTGTCAAAGACCTTGGGTACTCTTTATTGTAAATGGGACGCAAACTAAACGTTTATATGAAGACAAACTTCTCGATGAAAAAGTACTTTAATTTTTCCGTGTCATCTTTAATAACTCTGCGGCATTAGGAAAAGGTAATTAACCAATATCGCATCTAGAACAAAGAAAGATTAATGTTCATTTTTTAGATGATTGGAGTGGTTTAAGACCATAATTTTTCCTTATGTGCAGTGGTAAATCAAACGCAGCGAATCTCGATTATTTTTTACGTAAGATGAGGTGATCGATCTTACAAAGAGACATTGAGAGTCGTTCGAAATGAAGTCCAGGGTCAGCGAAGTGGAGTAAACTTGAGTGGAAAGCCGGGTTGGGAAGAAAGAAAGGAGAGACGAGTAAAAGCCAAAGATCAGAGGAGCATCAGTGATCGTTTATACTTGGACTTGGATCTTCTTTTTTGATTATTGGCTATTTCACGTCTTTACTGGTGTTGTCGAGTTTTTGATAAATTTACACATGTGTTAGTAATATATTTTATTTTATTTATTTCGAATACAAACAGATGCACAGGTTAAATAAATATAAATAAAATCTATAAAAAATGTATACATAGTAGGGCTTGCCATCCAATTATATGTATTTACATAATTATGCTGCAATAAAGCGACGATAGTTTAAATTTTAAACTATACAGGGTGTTCTTTAAACCCTGTCAGATCCGAAACCACGATGATCAGTATGGGCAAGAAGACTTTTATTAGCATATTAAAAACAATATTTAGAATGCAGAAATAAAAAAAAAAAACAAATGGTTGCCTACTTCTGCAGGGGAGAAGCGAAGGGGGCGTGGCCATGTGGTTGACGGTGTATCAGACTCCCCCCTCCCCTCTCCTCGCTTCTCTCGTGCAGAAGTAAGCAACCATTTGTTTTTTTAAATTTTATTTGTTCTAAAAAAATATTTTAAAGTGCCAATATGTCTTCTTGGTCATACTGATCATCGTGGTTTCGGATGTCACAGGGTTTGAAGAACACCCTGTATAAAGAATAAAAAATATACTATATTTGATATAATAACTTATATTTACATAAAAGTTATTAATTTAAAAATACTCGGTACACTTCCAATTATTTGTTTGACCAATTAGCGCTTTCACCCTCTAATGGGCATCTTCAGACTGATGAATATTAAACATAAATTATCCTTACACTCTATAATGTTCACCAGCCTGAAGATGCCCATTAGAGGGTGAAAGCGCTAATTTGTCAAACAAATAAGTGGAAGTGTACCAAGTATTTTTTAATTAATAACTTATATGTAAATATAAGTTATTACAATTGAATTCCATCAAGAATTTTCAATAAATAATTTAAATCAAATATACAATATATCGCCGTTGCACATCAAATATGGGCCATGTGACTCGGAGCACATTCTGAGAAAATCATCAAAATGCGACTTTTTGGCATAAAGTAATTAATATTTTAAATAAAAATATTATTTTATTGAAAAGCACTGTATTTTTCCTACTTCGTCCATACAAGAAGTGTTATTTTCGGTTTGGTTTTTTTTTTTAATCGTTTTTATCGATTTTCTCAGAATGTGCCCCAAGTCACATGGCCCATTATTAATGTTTTTGAAAAAAAGGAAAAAAATATCAAGCCAAATATGTTGATATTATAAATGTTTGTAAAAGGCAGATTTGCCGTTTATGTTAATAAAATAAAAATAAATATGGATCTATTTTTCTGTACATATCGGAAGTTTAGCAGCCATCTATTTTTTATTCATTAACTTCTGACTTAAATTTACAGTCTGCCTTACCTGATGGGTTAAACAAGCAGCCCGTAAAGTAATGCAGACTACAATGGTCAAATATCATTCCTTGGTTACCATTGGTTCACCAATAGCAGCGTATCTAGTAGCGATAATTTTTGTTACATATAGGTAGGATGATCAGTCTATCGCTTCACGTACCAGTCCAGGGACTATGAAATATTCAAGTTTGAAAAACATTTTAAATAAATATTTCATACCATCCATGTTGGGGGTCGAACCCGAGACCTCTTGCATGGTAGGCGAACGCGCTCACCATTACACCACGAGGCCGACAAATGACAGGGTTACGAATGATGAAATCAGGCGAGAGCGTAAATCTGAGTCAGGCATGATTGATAAGATTAAGAAAGAGTCTCTGAGATGGTTTAGTCATGTAGAACGAATGGACGACGAAAGAATGGTAAAACAAGTATATACGGCGAAAATGAACGGTCACGTGAGACAATGAGGACATGGCATGGCGAAGTCATGGCACCAAAGTCTGGTCATGTCAAAAGCTGACAGAACCGAAGGGCATGTATGAATGTGGAAGAAGATAGAAATGTATGCCAGGATAGACGTGCGTGGCGGTCCATTCTCTCTGCTTTTATTCCTACGGGGAAATGGCATGATGGCAGTAGTAGTAATAGTAGTAGTTCTATGTGTTTACTCGTATGCGTGTGTTGCACATAATTTGTAATTGTTCCAAATAAACAAATAAGTAATTCTATTGGAATAGTGCAGAATTTGTAATTATCATACAATGTGATACATCGCATGAAGATTAACAGTAGAAAAACCATTAATGTCTAAATAAATTGACAAGATTTTTGTTGTTTAGTTTTACAGATAACTCTGTGTATCTTTTTAGTTTTCAGGTGATATTATTTACTCACAATGTAGTTTTCTTGATAATACGAGTAATGGCCGATTTAAACTGGTATGCTTAGCTTAACACGTGACTAAGGAACGTGATTTATACGGATAAAATCATATTGGAGGAACAAACCACAGTTTTGATACCCGAAGAAAATAAATATTTACTTTTAACACGTTGGTTGCGGATTTTGTGCCCATTCACGCCAAAATTGGACCATACTGTTTATTATAATTCATGTGTGAAATTATATTTGCACAATTAGTGTTTCTGGGTAATTTTTTTATACGGGAGTTGCATTATTTTTTACCTTGCTTAAAATATACAAGGTTTATATTTCAAAAATAGGATTTTTCTGCTATTATATTGCTTTACTTTAGCTAAAATGTTGGAATCAGGAAGGATATTCTAATGTGAGCCAATCAGGTACTTCCCAGCATTTGCTCATGTGGAGAGGAAACCACTTAAAACTCTTCAGGAGAAGCCGGCCTGTTGGCAGTAGTCAACAGGCGTTCCGTTCCCTAGAGGAGCTTTGCTAAACGCTGTATAAAACAAAATTCTCAGCAGCGTTGGGAGGATCATTACCGCTTACCGCGCTTCTTTTACAGGTAAAACCACTAAAATGTTTTTCCCAACGCTGGCTGATGCAGTCCGTCGTCATCACCAAAGTACTTTCGAAACGACCCAATTTTTTACCGGACACGGAGCTATGAGAAGTTTTCTATATAGGTTAATTTATTAAGGGATGATCGACAATGCGATGATATTTCTTCACAGGGTATCGAACATCTGTTATTTCAGTGCCCATTTTTCAGTTTACAACGCCATAATCTTGAAGCAGAATGCAGGAAAGATGGAATATCCTTAACAGATATCCACACTGTCGTTAAAAGTAGTTATCACGCGCCATTGCTCTTGAACTTTGCAACAATGGTGATTGGACTCATAAAGGTAATAAACCAAAATCAGTCATCGAACATTCCATTTCCAAGACAAACGAAAACGATTTTTACTAAATACAGAGGTCCAAATATATATAAAAATTTAAAAAAAAGATACTACCTCTCGTGTGAGTTCTTTATTACCTATCACCGATGGGATGTCGCATAGATCTTCATCCCGGCTTTTGCATCGCGCCTCCAGCTGAAAAAGGGGCAATGCATCAACAGATGAGGGACCTTTGATCCGTGAGTCCGAAACAAAGGCCACGGGACCACAACCCGATTCGAAAAAAATATAAATTCTTCAGTCCTTATTATTTACTCAAATTTCATTTTCAGACCATTTCCTAAAAGTCGTAAATAACTTGTGCTGGAAAAATGGAAATCAAGTTGCAGTAGAGTTGGATTTGAACCTCGGACCTTTGGCTCGTGAGTCCATAATACTACCACTGAACCACAACCTGGTTCAATACTTAGACACATTCATATGTGGTCGTGTATTTTTATTGGCAATAGTTTCCAACACCTCAAACAGTTTATTACCACGCCACAAAATAGCTGTAAAATTTAATGCAAAATTACTCATCTGCAATGTTGTGTGTGTGTTGAAAAATACACCACAACACTCAGACCAATTGAAATTAAAATATTTCTTGGAATTGTTTTCTTGCAACTGGCGGGAATCGAACCCGCGACGCCAGATTCACAGTTGGCCGACTGCGGCACGGCGCCTGTCGATTGAATTTAAACAATTTTATGGTAAAATTGAAACAACAAATTTTAAGCAAAGACTGCTGCGAGACATAACATAAATTTATTATATTAAATGGAACTATTAAGCGTGTTTTCCAGATCTTGATTAAAATTTATGTTTATGCAATTATTTTTATTTTTAGTATTCTTTAATAATATGCATGCTTCCACTTTCCATTCTGTTGTATCCCAACTCAACACAGGGCTCTTGGCCTCATCGCGTTAGAGATACGTTTTTTTTGTTGTAATATGTGTCTTTATATGAATAAATAAAAATAAAATAAAAATAAACAAATATATTTAAATGTACAATACAGAACTTCTGCCAATTACAATGTACATATATTATATAATTAGGTATCTACAAAAGTGAAAATAAAAATGTCCAAAATTTGGGTTAAAACTTAAACAATTTTATGTCAAAAATAAAACATTTTTTTGTTAAAATTTAAACAATTTTATGACAAAATTAAACTAATTCGATATTTTTTTTAAATACATGATCTACAAAAGCTACTCATCGGACATCTATTTTTATTTTCTTAACCATAATGTTGAAACAGTGCTTTATTTATTTACTTTTTTATGGCTAACTTCTTGTCAAATTTACTATGCTCTATGTTTCCATTAGTTTTTTATAAATTTATTGATATTGTTCTAACCTGCTAGAAATTCACTCGTCCGTGCGCTTTGTAGCTGCAAAACGTGTTGTAATCTTACTCCTAATTTTTATTATTATTTTATTTTTTTAAATTTCATTAATACACTAAATTTCTTTGTAAATTAAAACAAATGTAATTAGGAGCTAGATTTTTTACCATGTGCTCTGTTGTAGCTGCAAGACGTGCTGTAATCAAGCTCATATCTGTTATAATTTAAAATTGATCTTAATTGGAAATGACGAACTCGAATCCCAACCGTTTATGCGCTTTGTAGCTGCAAGACGTGCTGGGATTTTATTTATTGTACAGCGCCCATGGGATGATTTTCACAAAAATGGCGCTTTATAAATTATCCAACTATATACTATATGACGCTTCTCCATACATTTATTGAAGGTATTTGCAATATCCTCAGATTTCTGGCGTCAGTCCTAGAAGTACTTCTTTAAACCCGCAGACGAAATAGCGGCTCTTAAGCCGTGGTTTGCCGACCGCTGGCTTAGTGTCGGCCTCGCGGCATATGGTCAGCGCGTTTGCCTACCATGCAAGAGGTCTCCGGTTCGATTCCCGACATGGTTGATAATAATTATTTATTTAAAAGTGTGTTTTCACACTGGAACATTTTATAGCCCCAGTAGCTCAATCACAAATAACTATCGACGAGATGACAATTTCTCACCATGGTTTTTTTATTTTATTTATTTACAATTTTAAAAAACCCGTTAGGGTTACATTAGAAATTTAATATTGTCTAGTCATTTTATGTCTCGTCTAGTCTAGTTAGTTCAGTCATCATGTGCTTTTTCAGATTGATTTTAAATTTGTCTCCAGTAAAAGTTTTCAAGTAGTAAGGTAGGTCGTTGTAGTGTTTAAGTCCATTATGTAGTATTTTTGACTGTCCTGTGTTTGTCTTTGCTTTTTCAATATGATAGTGTTTTTGTTGTCTGGAGTTATATTTGTGTATGTCAGCATTTTTGACTAATATTATGTCGTCGTCTTGTATGTTTCCCAGTGTTATTTTGTGCACAATTTTTAAGGTCTCAATTTTAGTCAAGTAGTTTATGTCAAACTGGTGTGTTTTTTTGTACAGTTCAGTCGTAGAGGTCAGGTAGGGTAGATTGTATGTTAGTTTGAGAATTTCATTTTGTTGTCTTTGTATTCTTGTTATGTCTGTCTTGTTACTAGTTCCCCAGAAGGGAAATAGTATCGTATTTGATCGTATTCGCGATCACAATGTAACATTAGTGAACACCTAATATTAAATGACAAAATATTTACGTTTCGCGGCGTATAATCCTGCTGCGCAATCACCTATATGAATTTCACCGGTGTAAATATGGAAAATATTCCAAAACAGCTATTTTTATTTATTTATTTATTATTTACCATTTCATTTATTGCATTTAGCCGGCGGTTGGCAAGCCAAATGTCAAGAAAAGCAGTCGCCATAGTAATTGTAATTTAATTGACACTTTTTTGTATTAGATACGCCTTACTATTTTCCAAATGCAATATATTGTATTATTTTTTATTGTAAACGCCGATTTTTCGCCAGTGAACTGTATTTATTTGCGAGGAAAACAAAAAACTAACTGGCACGAGCGTTGACGTTGTCTTATATTCATTGTTGTTCATTGTGATCGCTCAAATGCTTAGCATGCTTTAAGCACGTCAATAGTTATTTGTGATTGAGATACTGGACTGGTACCTGAAGCGTGAGACTGATCAGCTTACCTTTAAGTTACTAAAAGTATCAAGATACGCTGCAATTAGTGTACCAATACAGTGCCCTATGCATCATTAGGTGCGGAAAGGGAATTATGATGATGGCTTAGGTGTTGACATCCGTGGATTCGTCTACGGGGTCTGACATCGTATTACAAAGAAAGTGTGCATCAATAAGAAGAAAGAAGCTAGTTAGAATATGGGTCCTCAGTTTGGTCTCCTCATCATGTTACCCATGTAAACAGTGTGGAGAAGGTCCAACACACGTTTTTAAGATTTATGAATTCCAAATTAAACATTCCAATTGAAAAGCGGAACTAGAAATGTTTAATTAAGCAGTTAAAATTAATATGTATTAGTAGGGACCGGAAAACAGCGGTGTTATAATTTGTGAAAAGCGGTGTTATTTTTGAAAACTTAAAAATAAATGTTTTGCTCAGAATAAGTAAATAATGAATAAATCAAATACCTTGCATATATTTGTCAATCCAGGCTCTGACATGCGGATCATCGAGTTTTTCCGAAGGTATGTTGGCTTTGATAAAGGTTCCAGTCACGTCTTTAGCCAATTCCGTAAAGCTAGGGTTTCCTAGGACAGCGGTGCCCGTATCTTAACGGCCGTAGTGAACGGTGATGCGGTAAGCAGCCGTGGTAACGGTGACTAGAGAGTGGTTTCTTGGGAAAACGGCGATATCAACACCATTTAACACCGTTTTCATAGGATACCATTCTCTAGTCACCGTTACGACGGCTGTCCACCGCATCACCGTTTATTGCGGCCGTTAAGATACGGGCATCGCTGTCCTAGGAAACCCTAGCTTTTATGGCCGTAGTGAACGGTGATGCGGTAAGCAGCCGTCGTAGTGGTGAATAGTGAGTGGTTTTATTTTTTAACGGTGTTATCAACACCATTTTTATAGGAAACCACTTTCTAATCACCGTTACGACGGCTGTCAACCGCATCACTTTTCACTACGGCCGTTAAAATACGGGCACCGCTGTCCTAGGAAACTCTAGCTTAACAGCGTCCTGTCTGGTTACATCTTTTATTTATAAGATTGCTTTGAAGTGCAAGCTGAATTCTTCTCGTCATTTTTCCTATGTTTCGCACCGTGAATATGTTTTTTACAAGAATCCTTTCATTTCCAAGATATCGTCATATTCAGCAGAATCGGCACATAACAACACACATATGACAGTTATGAAAACAAATATGGCCTCCAATTCGAATCAAGATAAGATTCCATAAAATGACGCAGAGAAGTTAGCCACTTAAAATATTCTTCGAAATATTTTGTGGCTGTTCAAAGCTTGCTAAGCTTGTTATTTTAAAAAAAAACACCGAATTTCGTGTTATTTTCAAAAAACACAAAATTTCGCGTTATTCGCGTAAAAATGCAGAATTTCGCGTTATTTTTCGTTTTATCGCGATCGCGAAATTTTTCGGTCTCTATGTATTGGTGATAGAAGGGAAATTTCAGATTTAGTGCTGCTTTTCAAGTTATTAAATAATGTTCTCGACAGTCCCGAACTTTTAAATTGTGTGAATTTTTATGTGAGACAGCGTGGGACGAGACAAAATACTTCTTTTGCTGCTGATTTGCATAGTTCAAACTATGCTAAATACTCACCTATTCCACGGTTCCACATGTTAGCAAACAAACATGGAAACTTAGATTTATTTCATTTATCTTTATACAAATTAAAATCATTACTTTTCAATCACTTCTTTTCTAAATTATAAAAATGTACGAAGTGTTATACTTGTTTTACTGTTTATGCTATGATACATCGCATCTGTTACTTTAATACTTTTTATATTAAAACACTTTATTTATTATTAATTTGCTGCATACCTGTGTTACAATTTCTTATTTAATTTTTTCCTTATTTCTGATGATTTTATTTCATGTATCTATATTTTGTATACTGTGTACAGGTGTTTTGTTTCATGATAATTGTTTTTCAATATTATTTTATACTTTGTCAAAAGCATAGGCCGTCGAAATAAATAATTGATGTTTTTAAATAGATTGAAATAAAACACAAATGAAAGCTTTTATATTTTTTGTAATATGGGTAACGTTCGCTACGGATGATACATAATTATAAATTAAATTATTAAATGACATCGGTTTTGATAACTCTCGGTTTCGTAAACATATACGATGGCTTGGTGGTAAATCAAAATTATTTTCTAGACTAGAGTTCAACATTCCAATCGGCTTAACACCTAGATCATTAATTATTTGCATTATCTAAAGGCACTTTTGTTTACAGGCACTACGAAATAATACTCACCCCATAAACAATATCAAATTAAAGCGAACATGTTTGAAATATCAAATGTTTATAACAAAGTCTGGAAGATCAAGGTTGATATAACATATTACGACAGAAATGGAGAACACAATTATCACTAATTATAGTCCTTAAAATATAGCTCGATTAGAATGACAATTAACGTCTGAGGAGTGATTTATATTGACACACGAAAAATCATTCGTATCTGGCTTGTAATTTTTTTTTAATACAATGCTTGACATATAAATCAACATAATTATATAAAATCAGCTTTAAAACTTAAAAAAACTAAACCAAACCTAATTATTAACGACGTTCTTACAAGGTCACATCATTTTGCAAAAAAATTAGAGATAGACAATGTAAGTCGATCATTTGATGTTCATGAAAAAAGTATAAATGTCGTAATATTTGGTGAACAATTATCTTAAACACACTATAACAGGTTTGTTTTTGCGTTTTTGTATCAATTTTCGGAAACAGAGTTTCATGTTTGCATGAAAAAACTGATAAAATCGATTTGATCGGTACATAATCAGTGATCAGTACTTTCTCATCACTAGTCACATTAGTATGGCAGCTGTCATTTTAATCAATCTATATTTTAAGGATTATAGTTTTGTTAACTCTTGTGTGGCTACGATGTCACATGAGTCTACCATATTGAGACATTATATATCTCACTTATTTAAAAAAATAATGAAGTCGTATTTTGTTGTAAGATGTATCTATATGATTATTTTTATAAATGACGCAAAGCGTCAGGCCTCGAACATTAATTTGTCGCGCCCGCCATAGGTCTCGTAAGCTAGGGTTTCCTAGGACAGCGGTGAACGTATCTTAACGGCCGTAGTGAACGGTGATGCAGTGGACAGCCGTCGTTACGGTGACTAGAGAGTGGTTTCTTGGGAAAACGGTGTTGTTAAATGTTATCAACACCGTTTTCCTAGGAAACCACTCTCTAGTCACCGTTACGACGGCTGTCCACCGCATCACCGTTCACTACGGCCGTTAAGATACGGTCACCGCTGTCCTAGGAAACCCTAGCTTTACTATGGCCGTGTGTGGCGTTTTTCATACATTTTCGTATGTTTGAAATTTCGCGGCCGCTGTCGCCACCCCCTAGGCCCGCACTCTGGACGCGCCCTCGGGTGTTAACATAAATTGGCTCTGATTTGTCGGCCTCGTGGCGTAATGGTCAGCGCGTTTGCCCACCATGCAAGAGGTCTCGGGTTCGATTCCCGCCATGGTTGATATGAAATATTTATTTGAAAGGATGTTTTTACACTAGAATATTTCGAATTGGAAAAATAATTTTGTTAACTCATGTGCGAATGTGTGGTAAAACGATGTGTGATATGTGCACAAATGTCGAGATCCGTGAACTGTGTAAGGCTGAGACAAGCCTTATCGACAAAATCAGAATGATGCGTACTAAGTACTAAACAATGCCTGAAAATATTTTTTAATTTTTATGCTTATTTGTGAACAGATTTTGTTTCGTCAACAGCATAATTCAATTAGATAAACTTTACAAAAATTAACTAACGGAAGAATCGAACAAAAATGGATGTTCAAACATAGACATAATAGTTAATGTTACACAGTGTTTAAAGTGGCCACTTAAACAGGCTAGACTTCCATATTCCCTTCTCTAAAATGTTATTTATCTCTATTATTGCAATCGGTTAATCTCAATAACTCCCTAGGAGGTGAAATCAAGCCCTTGTCTACAAACATTTGTACTAACTCAAAAGATTTTTAACATATTTTTATCTAAAACATGGTCGTTTGAATTTGATGTTGTTTGAAAGTATTCGATAAAAATAACTATTTACATTATTTGCTTAAATGTTAAATATGATTAATTTTTGAGAACCATTATCCGAATACACGCTAATTCCATAATAATAGTTAAAAATATACATTCAAAATTAACAACTGAAAGAATCGCGATTGAATTTAACAAGAAACATCGATCGTCCAGTCAGACATCATATCGTAGGGTACTTACTGCGACTCGGTAACTTTAATATTTACTCAGTGAAAACCAAATGCCGCCTATATAACGCCTGCATAACACCTATTCTCCTCTACGGATGCGAATCGCGGCGCCTCACTAGGGCCCAAAACAGCAAAATTCTGAATTTTGAGAACAGGTGTCGCAGAAAAATCTTGGGTGTGCGGTGGTTTGGTATTGTAAGGAATGAAGTAATAAGAGAACGGACGCAGCAAGCTCGGGTGACAACTGTCATCAAGCGGAGGCGACACGGTTGGCTTTACCACGCTTGCACACAAGGCATCAAGTTCTCGACGTCCGATATTGAAGTTACCTAGCTGTAGTAATTACCCCGTGATATCATACCCTCGTTCACATCAGATGGTGCATAAGGCACTTGCTTACCAAATGCAGCTAATCTCGATCATGTATTACATCTGACGGCTCAAGAATATAGTGCAGTGTGTAAAATAAAACCAAAATCCCGGATGAACGTTTACGAAAATTCGAAGCAAGGAAATTGATTGGAGGAATGTCCGCCCGGTCGGCGTGTTTGTCTACCATTCTTGAGGTAACGAGTTATTCCATTGTTCCTAGACTGATGAATAAAGCGTAAGATTAGTGGATGATCCAATATATGCTGCATTTGGCGAAGGAATGAAGGAATGCACCACCCTGTTTGAATAGAGACACGATGATGAGGCGATAATGGGTCGGCCCAGGTTGGCCAATCTCCCCCATTAAAAAATAAATTAATTAAAAATAAATATTAGCGTTCTTATAATAAACCCAAATATTTAAATTTTGGTGACCATTTTCAACGAGTTGTAAATAACTCGCTATTAGAAAATGGAAATCAAGTTGGGGTAGAGTGGGGTTCGAGCCTCGGACCTCTGATCCGTGAGTCCGCAACACTAGCCACGCAACCACAACCCGATTTTAGTTTTTTTGTTAAGTTGGGACACTGTTTTGTTAAAAAAAATAGTGCGTTTCTTACTATCATTGACTTAATTCTGAGATGTCTGATCAACTAGACGATTGGTATAATATTATTTATTTTATCATTTGAACTAATTCATTAGTATAATTAATATTTAAAGTATTAACTTTGTGTCAAACATTTTAGTAAATGTTATGAAATATTTGTATATAACCACTTACCGACTTTTCTATGTCTATCGGTCTCTAGATTCGGTTAAAAATAATGTTCCTTTGATCAATAATCAAACAACCTTTCAATATAGTCCGTCCGATCGAAATAGTTTGTAGTAGTTCATTGAAGATGTTAGGATTCGTCTTGCATACTGCTAGGGTTTTTGGTAGTACACGAGTACTGAGAATTCTTTATAACTCGTTGGTGCGAAGTAGACTCGAGAGTGGCTCGATGATTTGGGGACCGTGTGAGTTGAAGTACTCTCTTGTGGTGGAGAGGGTTCAGAAGAAATTTCTTCGGTTTCTCTACATGGTCGGGAGTGCGGATATTATCCATGGCTTTATCCCACTGAGTTCCTCCAGGGTATGCTCGGTTACAGCAGTTTGAAGACTAGAAGGAATGTGTATTTAACAACCCACTTCTTTCGATTGTTGCGCAGTATTATTGACAACCCTGAAATTATGCGGAGCATTAGCTTTTATGTTCCTGATAATTACCTTAGACAGCGTCAACATAGACTGTTTCAAATTCCAATATACAAGACCAACCTGCCAATGGTTATGCCTGTTGGAAGGGCTATCTCTATGTTGAACAATATCACTTTGGACATTGACATTTTTCACGTCTCTGAGGGAGTTTTTCGTTACAAGATTCTCTTACTTTTTTAACATATTATTCTTTGGATATTATGTATACTAATGTGTTTTTTTTATATATTCCTAATTTTACCTAATTATTTCTATATGTATGAATTAAGATATTTTATTTTGTAATGTACATATATATGAATAAATAAATGATAAATAAGAAGTTTCATCGTAATAGTCACCCTAAACCTATTAAGCTCACCACCCCGTCCTCCATCCCCTCTACCAACTATTTCTCAAACAACATAGAATATTTTTATAATTTAATCAGTGCATGTTTGCTCTAATCAGTGCACGTGCTTATTAAAATGCATGTCGTGTTGGTTTTATATTTTTGTGCAACAACTATGGTGAAGGTGTATAGTTAGTTTAATCGGTGTCCTGATGAAGAGACGGGTACGTCTCGAAACCGGTCGAAATAGAAAAGTCTGTAAGTGGTTATATACAAATATTTGATAATATTTAGTAATTCATTAGTATTTATGCTTCGAGGTTGATCGATACTAACAATGTTTTCAACACACCATTCAGCCCTACGAGAAATTTGATACAATAAATGTTTTCTTGCGCGCGGTAAAAATTGGAGCATTAAATTGTACGGCAAAGTTTCCTGAAAATGTACGAAAAAAAAATATTTTAAAAATAAGAACGAATTACTTTTCTTTCGCAGGTGTCTCTCTTTGCTTGTATTTAAATTTTGATTAAGTAAGGAACGCGGACTAAATCTTCGGGGTCATTAATTGGTTGGATTCGATCACATGTCGAAATGACAAGTCGGTAGAACATACCGAGTTAGAGGGAGATAGTCCATAAGTTAAGTCTGTCTGTATGTACCGATGAAGATAGCTTTTGTAATCGCGGCTCTGGAAACTATTTCTCTCACTGTCAGAAGCGTACAAAAGTTAAAGTGTGTTCAGCGAGCAATGGCGTTCGTCTTTGTGATAGAATTAGAAATGAGGAGAAAGCAAAGGTAAAATGGGCGTGGGCCGGGCACAGGACAGTGTCAGATGGTCGCCTAGAATCCTGAAATGGAGGCCTCGGACCAAAAAAAGAGGCGTAGGAAGACCACAGAAAACAGAACACAGAATTTGCGGGTCGTAGAAGGTAGCAGTTACCTCGAGACAGAAAATATTTGAAGAATTTAACAGTGGCCTTTGACCAGCAGTGGAACAAATGTGGCTACCAGTAAAATGGTGCGTAAGAATATCATGGATGCAAAAACAGAACAAAAAATTGTATTTTTTGTCAATTTCCATCTTTTGCCTCAAACTGAGGATTAAGATTTTTTTCATATAATTTTACCGCAGAAATCATACGGTTTTTTATACATAGAAACATGGAGAAAAATATAAAATTTAAAAACATGAGACCAATTACAGATTTCTCCGTTGAATTATGGTTTCAAAAAGGAAAGTAGAAATGCATAGCCATTAAAAAATAATGGACTTCCTTTCAATACTCTCCTCTCCTTATTTGATATATATACATAAAAAATCAATAAATTATTAATTTATTTTAACTACCATATAGAACCAATTTAAATATACATACTTTTTTATAGATTGAGACATAATTTAGATTAACAACTGAATAATAAATATTATTTTAATTAATTTATCATTTTATTCGATACTGGCGGCTATAATTTTTTGTACATGGCTTGTATTTTAATAAAATCTTCAGCATGCCTAACAATAAATATAGTGATTTTAAAAAAATTAATTACACCATACGATTCGAAAGTAAGAACAACGTGACTTACGCAAAGGCTAATTTTCTGTGACATAATTCATACATGTATCATCAAACCTTCAATTGATTGTATGTGGAGGAAAGAGGCGCATTTAGATGGCAATTCGTAAAAATATGTGTAATATTGTGTGATATAAATTTGAATGAACATCTAACAAAACGGTTTTTGATATAAACGCGAAATTTACATCTGATATCGATGGTTGTCGGCTCATACGACGCAACTTAACATTCTTGGTAGCGTTTTTTTTAGTGTTTGGAATAATACATACTTTTACACTGTGTTTCAAAGCCAGACCGGAAAACTTCAAAGGAATATTCCTCGGGGTAAACTTTAAAAATTTTGTTTAAAATCTCTCATTTTATGAATCCTTTATGTCTCTCAGCTGTGCAAACGTGTCACGGCTTTAAAAACCTATTCGGTTCATGAAATTTAATCATAATTTTAGCAAGTATTCAAAACAAAACCAAGGTTTAGGCCATTGTCGAAATACGTTCTTTGGGTAAAAAATATTTTTAAACATTTTTTTAAATACGATTTTCACAAAAAAATAATTAATTACGATATTATAAAAAGTACACAAAAAATGTTCCTCAGAAATTTTGCATCAGGGCCCTGAAATATGGTGTATGTACATATGTGATTTTTTAAATACAGTTTTTTTTTTAAATCTGTTTTTAGTCTTTCTTTTTTAAAGGAAAGAGAATGCTTATTTACTGGAGTGTTTTATTTACTCAAATATTTAAATTTTCATACCATTTCCTAAAAGTCGTAAATAACTTGTGGTGGAAAAATGGAAGTCGAGTTGTGGTAGAGTGGGATTTGAACCTCGGTCGGACCTTTGGCCCGCGAGGACCACAACCCGGTTCATCTATTTAAAGGCAGAAAATCAAATTGCAGTTCCGATAAAAACTGTCAAGTAAAACAAAATTGTTGATGTTATTTTGAAGTTGTTATTCAGTAATAATTATGTTTATTTCTGGCTATATAGATGTAAAAGCGTATCATTACTATATCGGTTGTGTTTAGGACAAAAGCTTCAAAACCTCAATAGGGAAATATCACATACTAATAAAAATATATGAAATGGATTTAGAATGATTAATTGTATTTTCAAAATCAAAATGGATATTGTGGAGAAATGTTTTCATACATAAATGCAAAAAAGAAATTTAATAAAAAAGCGTTGCCAGAAAAATGCGACATGTTTGGCCTTGGTTGTTGTGACGTCAAGATCCGTGATAATGTTTTAAACAAATTTCAATGGCCAGGAACAAATAAACATGAATCGTGGCGTATGGCCAATGGAATAATGACCGTTTTTGCGGGAATTAAAAATTACAAATTTAAAAATATTTTTTATGCTACTAAAAATTACCAAAAAAAAAATTTTTTTACTGGACAGTATTTCATAGACCTTTATTGATTTAAAAATGTAAAAATCAAGTGATATTCCACTATGATGGAAAAAATTATATTACACATTTAAGCAAAAGAATTTAAATCGCAAACACCAATTATTGGAACAATTTTTTTGCTAGAATGTGGTTTTATTTTTTCATTTTTAATTGTTAATAGATTATCGAACTAAGACAATTTTTTTTATATATTTTATTTTTATGTATCGTATTATCATATCTTTGTTTTTTTAAGTGTTGCAATTTTGAAATTACTCCGTCCGTGACGTCACGAGTTCAAGTCGCCGAGTTTTCCTGACATTTAAAAGGAGAACCCCGCACCTGTCAAAATAAGCTTAAAGTTAAAAAACATGGCTACCCGGAAACTGCGAAACTGGTTGTTAATTACATGTGTTCACGTAAACCTGTGACGTTTCAAAGCAGTTATTTTTAGCATGACCATTTTTTTTGTACACTTTCGAGGAACTTCGCGATACATTAAATGGTCTTTTTTTTACAGCGTCTAAGAAAACATTTTTTCTATCCAATTTCCCGTAGCACTAAACTTTCTTACTGTCGTTTAGGGCCTTTGTCTTAAACACAGTCGATGGAGAATTTCCTAAAAACGCGTGCAGTTCAGGATTAGGTTGTACAATAGTGATATAAAATCTAAAATATAAATATAATTTTTTCCTAGGTAATTAATTAGTGTAGTGGGAAGAACCACATTCCTTCTTTACAATATAACTATATATAGCACCTTTATCAAAACTCTTACAACGAAAATAACGTAAAATAACCTATTTACAAAAATAAAACTTAACATTTCACTTAAATTATGATACATATACAAAATTCTTAATTAAGGCACATAAATAACAAGGCACTGACGTATAATAAATAGACACGTAATTCCTATACTAGCTACATCGATTGCGTTGCCTTCAAAAATAAATAAAAATTTAGATCAGAAAAAATCACAATATAATGCAATCATTAATGGAAGAAAAAGATGTATATTATTAAAGTGGGCCGATAAGAATTTTGGAGTGAAAGGGGTCTAAAAAGTTGCCTTTTGGATTACTCGGAATCCAAAAAATATCAAAAAAAATATTTGATACTACTTTTGGCTTTTAACCAGCGTTTTAAGTTTTCAAAAAAGTCAATTTTTTGCGCTAAACCGGCTGTCATTTTGTATACGTAAAAATCAGTTCAATTAATTTTTTTAACGTGCAACAAACCTTATTAAATAAGCATCTAAGGACGTGAGTTGCTCTTTGTTTTGTAATAAATAGGTAGCATTGTTTTATTGAGCCATTGTTTTCCTCAATATTAGCCAGGCGCTCAACGGAGTCAGTTCCGCGGAGTGTAAACTTTTTGCATTTCGGTAGTTTTAGAACGTGTTCGAATTTGTGATGTGATTAAATTATATATATTTACTAACAAAAAAATAATTTTATCAGTATAGATAATTCACAAAATATTCCGACAGTTATACACACTTCAAACCTTGATTGAGAGCCAAAAGCAGTATGGAATTTTTTTTAAAATAATTTTTACGTTCAATGTGATCTAAAATGCAACTTTTTAGGCCTCTTTCACTTTGATGCATAAAAAAAAAAACTTCATGCATCATCGGCCCACTCTCATGTCTCCTTGGTTTGTTTTTTTTTCTGTATAACTTGTTAATTTTTTTAAGAAACGTACTTAAAATTTAACAAAAATTGGATTGTATTTACGAATGAAACGATATATCTGTAATGATTTTCACAGTTGGAGTACAATTAAAGCATTTTTTCATTTTACAACATTGCATCACGTCCGATCATGATGAAAGTTCGTTAATTAATGAAGGCGCAAAAGGCAATTACCCACAAATTGAAACCCCATTCGCGCTCTTAACGTGCCTATTTAATTATACGTCATTTAATTTAGGTAAAATTTTAATAAGTACTCTTCTTAATTAAATTATCTATAAAAAATACTCAAAAAATATTGCTTCGAAGGTATTTTACAATCACCGATAGCCGATAGGTTAAAAAATCGACAGTGAAAGTATACAAACCACTTTGACCCATACATGTTTTTAAACATTTTCCTAAGAATTTCATTGTCCCTTTCAGACCATGTGTTTGCGCAAATATACAACAAATTTTAAAATTTATTTACTCTCCAATGGCTAAGTTTGTTTTTGAATCAATTGTGTCGAGCGCTACATCTAATGAGATTTAATGCCGGGGCATTAAGACGGGTCTTATTGAAGTATTTTATTCTTGAAAGAATGATGCTCGGTGTATATCTGAGAGACGATAAGAAATTAAGCGCCTAATGGAGTCGTAGATATAACAAAATTAAAATGGTAGTGGGCAGGACACTTGGACATGACAAAATGATGGCAGGTGGACACCCAGAATAATCAAGTGGAGACCAAAGGCAAATGAAAGAGGAGGTGGAAGGCCACAAAAAAGATGGGACAGCGACATTGCCTAGACAACTGGTAGAATATGAATGAGAAGAGGATAGACAGGAGTGGAAACATTTGGAAGAGGCCTTTATCCAGTAGTGCAGACAACAACGCTGAAGAAGATATTATTCTATGTAAGCATGTGTCTGGTTTTTTTTGACAACTGAAGTAGATCTGGCCTTGCTGGTATCCCTAAGTGTCTCTTATGTCTCTTTTTTCTGCTTAAGCTGGTAATCAGCATCACCCAGAAAAGTTTGTTTGCAGTTTGACAACTGGCTTCGGAGAGAATTCCTGTTGCCCCAAAATGACTCTTTTTTTTGCATAAGCTGGTAATCAGCATCACACAGAAAAACATGTTTGCAGTGTGACAACTGGCTTCGAATGGAATTCCTGTTGTCCCTAAATGTCTCTTTTTTTCTGCTTAAGCTGGTAATCAGCATCACCCAGAAAGTTGGACAACTGGCTTCGAAAAGAAAAATATATTTTTAATATATTTCAGAAAAATTTAATAGAATAAACGTATGAAGGGCACACGGCTATAACGTGAACGTGAGTTTTTTTGATTTTCGAGATATAAATGCCATTTTTTTCTCCTGAACAAGTTCAACAAAACGGAATATCAAAAACTAACCAAAGCCTCAAAAACAGCTAGCAAAAAAATACAATCGAAATGCGAAAATTGCTGCAACAAGCTTATTTTTGAGACCCAGTGTTTATTAAAATATTATTTTGAAATATTTTTTTTTAAATACGAAATTTCAGATAATTCCTTTTAACACACATGGAATTCGAAATATTTTCTTTATGGGTGCAAAGAAATGAATACAGGTCTGAAAGGGTAAAGGGGTTATTCTTGAACTAACCTATTTTAGAATATGTTAAAATTGATTTGTTTATTCTATGAGTCGAGGAGTGGTTTTAAATACTTTTAATGACGAAATTTTGTAAAGGGATTTTCATATAATTTATTTATATATTACTGGTTTGGAAGACATCATTTTACATAATTTAAATAAGAAATATTTGAATATCAAAAATAGATTTCACAGCATCTTAGTCAAGTAAAAAATGACCATACTAAATAATGGATTTTGTATAGGAGTACGAGGGTTGATTGATATGCTGCACCCCTGACCTGCCTCGAGTTGACCAGTCGAGCTGATGTGTACGCATTAGGCCTCGAACTATGGCCATGTGTGGCGTTTTTCATACGTTTTCGTATGTTTGAAATTTCGCGCCCGCTGTCGCTACCGCACTAGGGCTTTACCCTGGACGGGCCCTTATGCAGCCAAATATGGAGACGTTTAAAGTTAAAATCTGCAACGGTCCGTTACAACAGGCAGCTGACGATAACTATATAGAATGATAATATACCGGAAGGCGCGTAGAATCACGATTGCATACATTGCACTGCTTCCAAAAGTCTGACATCCCGCCTGCGCGCATGCGCGATGTGGCCGCGTAATGTTACCAGACCGTGAACAATATATTATCGTAACATAAATACAATATAATTTTGTGTTATGTTTTACCAGAAAAAATATTATACTTACTGGACAATAAAAAAAAAAACAGGTATATTTGTGAGCAAACGTAAAAAAAAATATTAAATTAAACAGTTGGGTTGTGGTCCCGTGGCTAGTGTCTCGGACTCACAGACCAAAGGTCCGTGGTTCGAATCCCACTCTACCCCAACTTGATTCCATTTTCTAATAGTGAGTTATTTACAACTCGTTGAGAATGGCCCTCAAAATTAAATATTTGGGTAAATCATAAGAACGCAAATATTTCTTTTTATTAAAAAAAAAAAAAAAAAAAAAAAAAAAAAAAAAAATAATAATTTAGTAAAATACCGTTTAGTATTATACTTGGGTTTATTTATAGAAAGCCGGGTAAAAAATTCGACTACCCTGGCAATACTAACAAAATGTCAGTATATAAATATAATATATCATATTGAATCGGCCAAGTTTTTTTTAATTAATACCCTCAACACAACCTTATTACTTGCAATATGGCGTCGTTGCAACAAACCAATCAACCCCCGTATATTATAAAAAGTATATTGGCTATGTTATGTAAGAATTAATATAATACATTTATGGGACGTATTATCCTCTCTGCCTACCCCGACGGAGAAACGGCGGGTTGTTATGATGTAGTTTTATTGACATTATTAAAAAAAAAAACAATAAAACGCAACCTTGTCCACAAATCGCACCCCGTCCAGAGTGCCACAAGTCTAAACTGAGAAAAACCACGTTTTTTCTCAAAGATTTTGACACTTACAATTTTTGACGACAGATCAATTTACTCTTATACTTAACAAAAATTAATTATCTTAAAATGTCTTTAATTGTTAATTTTGACACTTAATAAATTTCAACAATATTTTAAGTTTGTCCAAATTTTTGTAGACAGGACTGGATTCAACTTCCTGGGGAGCTGCTAATATTAACATATTACAACATTACAACAGAGATTAAGTGGTCATAAGCCCTGTAGATGCCTAGACTTCTATATAACCTTATCTTAAATCTTCTTTATCTCTGTTGTAATATCTTAATAAATATGTTGCGACGGCCACATTTCGTATTTTGGCAGTCTTGACGTATTATTAAAGACGGATTAAAGTGTCACTTTGCACTTTGTATGTGGTTATAATTGACTTTTTAGTAATGGCAGTTTGGCACAGCGTAATACATCCCAAATTCTATTAAATTAAATGTCATACTCAACTCAAAAACATTTTTTTTTTACTTATGGCACCCTTGACCACCGATAACCTTTGGGGCGAAATGTACCTACGTAAAAATATTGCTCAGATATGTATTTCGATATGTTTTATTCTTGAGACGAGAATTGGTTCGAAGGTTGCACCATCGAAAGACTGAAGCGGGGTGATGGTAGCGGGCGGGTCACTCCATGTCGCTGTCAGAGAAGCAGTCGCTGATGTGCGTGGAGCGGGCCTTCATGAGGTTAGAGGGGCCCAGCAGGCTGGAGGACGTCAGGAGGTCGGGAGGCCCGAGGAGGCCGAGAGACGGCAGGGAGCGCTGTGCGGACGGGAGATCCATTATTGAACTTCCACCACCTGGAGAAATCATAAAATATTATTAATGCAATATTTTGAGTTTGTTCAAATGTTTGTAGACAAAATACTGGGTTTCACCGCCTAGGGAGTCATTAAGATTAACAAAATATAAGGGGAACGCTAAAGATTTTGGAAATTGAATTAAAGCTAAAGGAGAAAAGCTGGAGGTTTTGGAAAGCAGAACTGATGCCCAAAATGAAAAGCTTATGTTGAAGGGTACGGAAAATTGAATCGAAGGGGGAAGATGAAGATTTTGAAAGTTTTAATCAAAATTTGATTTGAGCGAATGGAAAAAGCTGAATAGTTTTGAGGATTGAATTGAAGGATTTTCGATTCACGGATCAGAGGTCCGAAGATTGACCATTCTACCCCAACTTGATTCCATTTTTTTTATCATCAATCCCTTTCCGCACCTAATGGTGCATAGGGCACTGCTTTGGTACACCAATCGCAGCGTATCTTGGTAAAAAAAAAAGTTACATGAAGATAAGATGATCAGTCTTACGCTGCAGGTACCATTCCAGGGACTATGAAATATTCAAGTGTGAAAACACGCTATTAAATAAATATTTCATTTCAACTATGTCGGGAATCGAACCCGAGAGCTCTTGCATGGTAGGCGAACGCGCTGACCATTACACCACGAGGCCGACAAATTTATTTTACAACTTGTTGAAAATGGCCCCAAAATTTGAATATTCAGGTAAATCAAACGAAGGCCAGTATTTCTATTTGATCAATTTTATTTTTTATTTTTTTTTTTTTATTTATTATGTACATACAATATTACATTTTAGTTATTTTAAGACATTTTTGACATTTTTTTTTTTTTTACAGGACTCACCAAGCCAATGAATATGGCTTGTCGGTAAAGATCCTTTACAATTAATCATATGATAGTCCTACATGGTTTTATAATAATAATTACTACTAACTTAGATATAGGGAGCGAAAAAAAAGTACATGTAATTGATGCTTTCAAAAAAAAAAAAATATTTAGAAGATGTAAAAAAAAAAGCAAAAAAAATAAGTGAATGATCACGCAATTTTAAGATAAAAAATAAATAATTACAGAACCGGAGTACCAAAATTTTAAACATAAGTGTTTACATATTTAATGGGCACAAAGCATTTTATTAAAAACATTATTTATTAACATATCCATATCTATATCTATATCTATATCTATATGTAAGTCTATATCTATATATCATCCTCATCCATATCCATACATATTTATACCCGTACATGCACACATACATATCCATACATACATATATACACATATATACACATACATACATACATACATACATGTGAACATACATATACACACACAAACATCCATGAAAATATTACTTAGTTATAAATTCTATTTTATATATGTCTATATTTACAAATATTCAATTTTTTTAATATATAAACTCCTGATCGTTGAATTGAAGTTATTAAAAAACTATTGAAGCCAAAGCTGAAAAATGTATGCAAAATTAAGCTACCTGTGGAAGAGTTGATGCCCAACATCGCTGTACTATCATCGGCCAGCATGGAACTCATTCCATTCTGCTGGTCTCCGTCGTCTCCGAGGCACAAGCGACCCGATGCAGACGAGCACAGCATTGGGTCCCCTGGAAACATAACAGGACAATATAAAATCACATAAGTAAGTAGTTAGTGTAATAGGAAAACAATGATTTTGTATTTTGAAAAAGTAGTCAATTAAATGTCACATGTTACTTCAGAGGCTGTCGGCGTGGAAAAGAGAACTATGGGCACTTGCAACACTGGGCACATCAAACTCCAGGTGACAAGTCTGCCAACACGGAGACCCAACACGGCGCTAACGACCGGAAACTCAAACCAGACATTCTCCGACCACCTTTGATTCCAGTTGCCTTCAAAACGACATTTCTACTCATTTATAATATTTAAAATGAAATAGTTCCAATTTCCACGGCTAGATTTAAACAGTATTGTTCGGTATTCATTCATAAAACTCCAGGCAAAATATGCAGTTGAAATCTTTTAGATAATTTTTTTTGCAACAGTTCTCTGTTCTCTGGAAAACATTTTCGAGAATGCAAGTCCAGGCATTTACAGGGCTTATGACCTGTCAGTGGCTGGTTTAAGTGGCCACTTTACACACTGTGTAACATTCACAATTCTGCCCATGTTTGAACATCATAGTTTCCTCAACTCTTCTATCTGTTGACTGTTGTGAAGTAAATGAAGTCGAAATAACTCCCTAGAGAGGAAATTCAGCCTGTCTATAAGCATTTGAACATACTCAAAACATTGTTGAAATTTTTTATTTTATACGCGTCACCTTGCAACAAAATATTGGTTCAATAATAATTCTGTACATTTATTACACACGTCCATCCTGGCATAAATTCCTACATCATCTTCTACCACATTCATACATCTTGTCAGACATGCCCTTCGGTTCTACCTGCTTTTGACATGACCGGAAGATTTTGGTTTATCTGATCATGCCACGTCTTCCCTGGTCGTCCTCGTCCCACATTATACCCGTTTTGCCTTTCTTTCGTCATCCATTCGTCCTACATGACCAAACCATCTCAGAGACCCTTTCTTAATCTTATCAATTATACCTGACTCAGATTTACACTTTTGCCTGATTTCATCAATTGTAACATGTCATACATTGATTTCCCACACATTCGTCTAAGAGACGGCATTTTGACCGCGTTGACTAGGCTTTCATCCTTCCTCTGCCAGTTCCATGTTTCACTCCGAAACAAAAGTGTTAATAGATTTATTTAATTAAAGAATGCCCAGAGAGCTCTTACAATATTTGGTTAAGAAGTACAGAAAGTATTATAGTAATTGACACAAAATATAATCAGAATTATTTAACAATAACAATTTGTTTTTATTTTGGGTCAGAGGGGCTAGTTGTTACAACAATGGGGGGGCAAGATGTTACTGTAACAACTGGCTCCACAACGTTTCCCTTTTACTTCAAACGGCATATTTATATACAATTATTAAACCATTTGTTATTATTGTTAGAGTTTTTATATAAAAATGATGCGGACATATAAAAAAAACTATAGAGGTGAAATATCCGAGGAGACCTATAAAAGAGCGGCTAAAGAAGTAACAGAAAAAAATATCTATTCGAAGAGCTGCCGAAGCATACAAAGCGAATTTTATGACATTACATCGTTACATAAAACGTCAAGAGAATGGTCCAACCACATCTAACATAGTGGGTTACGACAAACCTTGGCAAATATTTTCTGTCGATCAGGAAAAGGAGCTTACAGCATACATAAGCTTATGCTATTGTATCATTACATGTTATTATATATATTCTACATATTATTGTTAAGTTCTTACAAATTTTTACTCGTATGAAGACTCTTCTTCCTTTCATAGTTTAACTTCCCATACTAAACGTAGAAGCATTTCTGATCTGTCTTTCCTCTTCAAAATTTTAAACAATTTTATCGATAGTCCATATCTCTCGGAGCGTATTTCAATCAATTGTCCCGTAAAGTCAACACAAGTTCATTTTTTCAATAATTTATTGCGCAAAAAAAATATTTTCAAAACTCGTTTATTTATCGTAGCTGCTCCAAATTTAATTTACTTTGTCCCCATTTAGATATTTTTAATACAAAATTTTGTGACTTCAAAAAAAACTTTTTGAAACACTGTAAAATAAAACATTTGTCAGTGTGTTTATGTTCCTTTAATTATGTTTATTTTATTATAATATCAAAATTTTGAATTGGTCAACTATATTATGAAAATCCCTCTCCTCCACTCCTCCACTCTATTTCCTCATCCCTTAACCTTCTTAAGAGCTCTTTTTTTCTCATGTCTTATATAATATATTATTTTTCTCTTTACTGTGTAAAATGTTCTCTCATTATATTTGTGAAAAACTTTAACTGGATGTATGTACTATTTTTTATATTTTGTATTCTTATATAACAACTGTCGTTTTTCCTTAATAAATAAAAATAAAATAAAATATGTATGTAAATCAAACAACGAAAATCAAACATGTGTTTGATTTTCGTTTTAGTTTGTAACAACATGCCCCACCTTGTAACAACTTGCCCCTGTGTGGGACACATTGGTACAGTTGTAATATATTTTTTGAAATGCTATAATTATTTTTGTGGACTTTGTATGAACACATGTAAATTGTTTTATTATATTTTAACATATGTACATGAAGATATAATAAATATGATGTGTCTCAATATAAACAGTTGTCAGATATTCGACTTTTCATTTTTTGTAACAACTAGCCCCCGCTTCCCCTGCCCTTTTTGTTGGGACTAAAACTCCGTTGGCCGCTGCCAGTTTAGCTTTGATGGACATATTTTTATTAGCAATCGACATATTTAAAACAAATTATTAAACTGTTGTGAACAAACCTTGAACAGGATTATGTGAGTCGTCCTCCATGAGATCTTCTATCTGTGTGAGGGATAGTACAGGAGGAGCATCACTGGCCGAGTGGTCGCGGCCCGTGATCATCATGGCGGGAGTAGGGCTCACCGCCATCTGGTGGAAGGTGGAAATATCAACAAATTAGACGTTGTTTTCCAAATTTAAAAAGGAGAGCCAAAATAAAAAATAAAAAATTATACATCATTCGAAAGAAAAATTTCTCCTCTACAAGATATTGTATTTGCTTTTAAGTTATAAATCTTATTTTCTTTGATTACAAGCCTTTAAAAATGGAATGTAAAGTAGACGAAAGCGAACATTTTCGACACCTCCTTCTGTTCGCGTTCAGTCAAGGAAATAAATCTGCCAAAGCTGTTTGCGATCTGTAGATCTACTGTAGTAGAACTTCGTTTATCCGAACTCCAGTCATCCGGATTGCGAAATATCCGGATCTTTATTAGAAAGTAAAAAATAAAGGAGATGTTATAATAAATAAAAATGGCAAGCGAGTTTCTTTGTCAAAGCTTTGTCGAAACTTGCTTTAAATTTTGCATTTATTTCAAAACATTGCCTTAATTTAATGATTATACCAATTATCTGGATTTCCGCCTATAAATATAACGTCTGGCACTCATTAATCAGAATAATGGGGAAATACGCCATTTAAAAAATAAAAATAAAAGTCCTTTAAATACTATACAAAAAAAATTTTTTTTTGTACTTATTAGTAGCATTAAAAATATTTTAAAATTTATAGTTTTGAATTCCCGTTGGATAAACGGTTGATTACATTACGTCACGATTCGGTTAAATTTTGAGTTTTGTTTAAATTTAAATAGAACATTGTCACGAATCTTGACGTCACAATTTTCAAGGTCGAACATGTCGCGTTTTTGGAAAGACATATTTTTAACATTAAAAGAAAAAACATGTTTACAAACATTTCTCCACAATATCTACACTTAACTTTCGTCTGCATTTATCTACCGAGGTATAACAAAGCCGGCTCCTCTGACATCTCGATACATATACTCGGGAAGATAGAAAAAAGGTGGAAAAAATAAAATAACTATAGTTCTCAAAATGTAACATGATTAGAATGACAGTTGTCAGAAAAAGTGACGACATAACTCTTAATAAAATAAATTCTATTGTACAAATATATAAAAAAGAAAAATAAAAGAATTTGAAATGAATAAGTCACTCAGATACCAACATAATATCAAAATTCCTAAATTCCATACAAGTCATGGTCAAAATAGCTTTGTCTTCAAAGGTGTAAAAAATTATAATAATCTTCCTAATGAACTAAAACCTATTAAAAATAATATATCAATAAATAAATTTAAAGTTAATCTAAAGAATTTTTTTGAACTCGTATAAAAACAACATTAAATTTTAGTTAGTATGAATGTATTATTGTTTTATGTTTATTCTTTATATATCCTATGTTTTTATTTTTCTTTTCATGTACTCGTACTAAAATTATATAAACTCTTATAAATAAACACCTAAAACAGTATAGTCACTCTCCAAGCACAAGAGTTAGTCTCTTTTTTTGGAGTTACAGTGATAAAATTTACTAGATGTGTAAAAGTAGTTATGTTTAGAATTTTACAAAAACTTGTACTTTTTATGAAATTTATGAATGAAAAAAAAATAAAAAAAACTTTGTAATAACATCAAAGGAGTTATTTATATTGACACACGAAAAATCATTTGTACCTGGCGTTGGAAAAATGTGTGTGCGCTGGTGGTTGCCAATTCAATAATTATGGCGGCGATCTTTACTAAATAAAAGGTCTTGATAATAGTGGACCGTATACAATTTATTTTAAAGCACAGTGCGCTCCGTGACGACCGAAGACTCCGAGAAAAAACGAAATAGAGCGCGATTATAGCCCTTGTGCTATCTTTATACACTATGCTATAAGTACCCACCAGAGTAACAATACTCTGGTGTGGCACGCAATCACGAATTTAAATTAAGAACTATTAAACAAAAAACTTAACAGACTCCCAAGTTAAGCCCTTTTCCTAACCAAATACAGTCAACAATTAATAAGTGTCGTCACAGAGGTAAAAAAAAACAATATACAAAAAATAAATCATCAAACAGTGGAACAAAGTTTTGACAAATTTAATGAGTGGATATGTGTACCGTGGGGCACTAGACCCGTCGGTAGAAGATCGGTAGTGTCAGTATTTTTTTATTTTTTTTACAATAAACATAAGTGATGAAACAGAGTATTAAAAAATTAAGCTAATGAATTTTTGCTCCTATAATAAATAATGGACATTTATAATTTTTGTGTAACATAAGAAGAAAATGTAAAATATTCTGTAAAAGATTATATGGCATTCTTTTTTTATGGTAATTAAAAAAGGAAATAAAAAATATTAAAAAAAAAAACAACAATATTCCTTATTATTAAAGGGCAACAAAATAAATCATAGAAAAAAAGAGTTCATATCTTTAGTTTGAATCCAGGATAGAGCATGTTTTTTAAAAAAAGGAAAATTTTGAAAGTTTGGAATCAATGAAATATTATCAGTAAAAAAAGAATTAAACATTTTTGGGCCAATAAAATATGCATGTCTGTGCGAGCCTCGTTTTACAATGTGGTATTTTTATTAACACGCGGTTCCTTCTTTGACTTGATCTATTTTAATTGCTTGTAAATAAATATTGATTCTTAAATATATATTTTAAACATTGAAAACAATATATTTGTCTTAGGTCTAAAAGTTTAGCTTCTTGGAACAATTGGTAAGAGGGAAAAGTGCGATTTTTGTGAAGCATTATTTTTAATATAAATTTTTTAACAGATTCTAATGGTTTAATATGGTTGTTGTGAGTTCCCCCCGTCCAATTATTCCATAGGAAAGCGATGACTGTACAAGTGCATAATATACCATTTTAATCGTATTTAGCTGGGCGTAAATACTTAGTCGTTTGAACACATAGGTTAAATATCTTAGTTTATTAACAATTACTTCAAGATGATTAGTTCATTTAAGTTGACAGTCAATGATTACTCCCAGGTATTTTATGCACCTTTCAGACTTCATGTTTTCGCAGTTATTACATATGTCAAGATTACAATATTTATTATGAAACATTACATCAAGCGAAGAAGAAGGGGAACATGATTTTGAGTTGTAAAATGGAATAAACAGTGTTTTATTACAATTTAGCGAGAGAATATTTCGATCTAACCACCCCTTGATAATAGTTATACATATATTGGCTTTTTTGAAAGTATTAACCCAGGTATTACTTTATTGTAGTGTACAATTATTGCAGTATCATCTGCATAAGAAACTAATTTACCAGGGACAGCTATAGTACAAAGATCAAGGCGGCCTCCGTGGTGTAGTGGTCAAGACGCTTGACTCAAGCACGGAAGGTTCCGGGTTCGATTCCCGGTGAGAACACAAAAATTAAAAATATGATTTTTCTCAAGCCTGGTTTTTCTGTCATGTAATTCACCACTGTAATTGGGCCTCCTGGCCTGTTGTGGTGCAAAAAAAAATGAAATGAAATGAAAATGAAATGAAATTAATATATATAAAAAAACAACAAAGGGCCAAGAATCTATTGTATCTTCTTATTCGCTCGGGAGAATTTATCTTAAACTATGAAGTCGCAATGAAGATATGTCACTTTAGTTAGTACATATGTGTACCGTGGCGTACTCGTCTCCTTGGTAATTGGCCTATTTATCTTTGACCATACCGCCATGGTAAAGGTACGACGTCGTTAAATTCTCATTGTAATCGCGGCCCAGGGGTGTTGTTCTGAACGCGTATTTACGTGCTAAATACACGCTAATAGAGCGATCTCTTCGCGCGCCATGCCGTTCAGAATACCGGCCCGGGTATAAATGGTTTTGACATACCTTGGAAGGAGTGTCGAGGTAGCTGGCGGGGATGGCCGCCATCACTTCGTTGTTGACCGAGTCTAGCTGGAGGCAGCCCAAACTAGGAGCCGTATTGTAATTACTAAGGCGTAGTGAATCTGGAAAAAAAATTACATTGTTTAAAGAAAAAATAAAAATTATTTTTCTTTTATGTCGACAATATAATACGGCATTACAAGTATACACTGTCCGTGAATTGTTGCTACAAAACGGTGGCACCTGTCTAGTCATTCTTCCAGGCACCCTGGAGTTGATGATAGATAATAGTTCAGGGCAATCCCATTACGATCAACATAGGTGTAACGGAGAGTATTTATCTTTATGTTCCCAATGACTACCTTAGACATAGGCAGCTTAAGCTGTTTTATCTTCCTGCTCGCAGAACCAACCTGCCGATGGTAATGCCAGTAGGAAGAGAAATGTCTTTACTCAACCATATCTCTTCGGATATCGACATCTTTCATATTAGTGAAAAAAAGTTCAGAGAGGATAGCATTCTTTCTCTTTAATTGCTGGGTACTTTTATTTTACCATTTTTGTATATTTAAATTTTAGTATTAATTTTTTCATTTTATGTATGCATTGAAATATTTTGTAATGTACATAAACGTTTATAAAATAAAAAATTAAAATCGAAATCATATTATGAAAATGCTAATGATGTTATAATCCCTGTATACTTCTATCGAAGTTATTTGTTTCCTTCAAGTATATTGGTCCTTTGACAGATATATTACGAAAGCGTGCAGACGGGATTGAAAAAATAAGGTAATTTGTGACAGTTTCCAAAAATCAAGAGGTCTGTAATGTTTTCCGAAGATCATTAGATTTGTAAGGGTTTCCGAAGATCGGGAGATTTGTTAGGGTTTCCGGAGATCAGGAGAGCTCACTCACCCATGGCATCGTTGGCAGAGTTCCCGTGGCAATCTCTGGATGTGTGGAGGTTAGAGTCTACACTGTGCCGGAGAGGCTCCGACCTGGGCAGGTTTTGTAGCGAATTTGGAGTTGACTGAAAACAACGACAAGAAATTATAAAAAATGTGGCGAAATCGCCGCAACGGTACACTTATACTGAAAATACCAATGAGGAGAAAACGGAGTTCCAAAACTCATTGTACGAGGGTTTAATTGTAATAATTATTAAAACTGCAGCAGTGCACTAAAAGCAATGCATTAGTTAACAAATAGCCCTGCATTAGTAAACAAATAGCACTGCATTAGTACACCAAAAGCATTGCCTTAATACACTGATAGCGCTGCATTAGTACAGCACTGCATTAGTAAACAAATAGCACTGCATTAGTACACCAAAAGCATTGCCTTAATACACTGATAGCGCTGCATTAGTACAGCACTGCATTAGTAAACAAATAGCACTGCATTAGTACACCAAAAGCATTGCCTTAATAAACTGACAGCGCTGCATTAGTACAGCACTGCATTAGTAAACAAATGGCACTGCATTAGTACAAAAATGCAGAGTATTTCGATCAACTGTTTTAATAAGAAGGTAGGCAATCGGTCTTGTGTGTGGAATAGAAACAGATCCCAGACATGACAACTCTCAGGTAAAAGTCCTAAAAAAGAAAATCGAGTGGAGATAAGTCCAACTTGAAGCGTAGTGGTTGGCGCATTCCCCTACCATGCTTCAGGTACCGTGTTCGGTCTCTGGCAAGGTTGATGTGAAATATTGACCATTTAACACCTTACCTTGATTTTATCACACTAGATTTGATGGTAACTCACATTAGAATATGGTGGATGAGGACTATCTGGTGTGGCCTTGTTGTTAGAAGTCTCCTGTGATGGCTGCCATACGAAATCGCTAACTGGTAAACCGTGCAGGCGGGCTTGGCGTTCTAGTTCCTAAAGTTAACACAACATAAATATAATAAAAGTTTACATTTGAAGCACTAACTTTGTGGTTATTCATATAATAATAAAAACAACTTTATTTTTCACAACTTTTTTTCTTCTTCTACCGACCAGTTTAAAAGCCAAACAAGCATCTTTATCAAGGTACACTTAACAAATGAATTCTATGCTATTTTATTTTATCAGTATTATGCTGTGTATGGAACTAATAAATCAAGTTTTTTCGTCTTGTAAGAGTCATATGTGCGTTTTTTAAATTTATTTATTTATTTTACAGTAACAAACATTCGCCAATGATATAATTACATAAAAAAGATACGGTTTGAAGACAGACCAGCGAAGTTTCTAAATAAAAATCATACATATTAAATTGTGGCACAACAAAAGGGTGTGTTTGTGAGTATTCGTATGAGAGTAAGTGTTCAGGTGTGTGTAAGCGTAAGCATCATTAAATAGCAAGTGGGAGCGTATCGCAGCCAGAAAGAATGAGTCTTAATTTACAATATTTGAGTTTGTCCAAATGTTTGTAGACAAAAGACTGGATTTCACGCCCTCGGGAGTCATTAAGATTAACAAAAAACAACAGGGATAGAGAATACCTTAAATAAGGTAATATGGAAGTCTAGGCATTTACAGGGCTTATGACCTGTCGTTGGCTGGTTTAAGTAGCCACTTTACACACTGTGTAACATTCGCTATTTTTCCTATGTTTGAACATCCATATTTCATCATCATCATCATTCCCTTCCCGCACCTAATGGTGCATAGGGCAATGCATTGGTTCACTAACCGAGCGTATCTTGATTATTTTTTTACATAAAGGTAAGATGATCAGTCTGACGCTTCAGGTACCAGTCCAGGGACTATGAAATATTCCGGTGCGAAAACACCCTTGTAAATAAATATTTCATATCGACCATGCCGGGAATCGAACCCGAGACCTCTTGCATGGCAAGCAAATGCGCCGACCATTACACCACGAGACCGATGAAATTTTATTTTACTTGACAGTATTTTCTCGACACTTATTAATTTAAAATTGTAAAAAAAATAATGTGTTTCTCTATTGCTTAATATAAAAGTGACAAGTGGTAAAAGTTACGCAGAGTCATTTTATTTATTTATTTAAACTAACCTGTATTCGTAGTAATAGTTTTCTGTTGTGAACTTCAATTTGCCGTCTCCGATGCTCGCTTTGTTTTAATTTATTTACTTCTTCCCTAAAACAGAAAAATTATTTAAATAAATACTTGTTCAGTACTTGATACAACATATAAAATTAAATATCTTGGTGTATACATAGACCAAAAATTAAAATGGAAAGACCATATTATATTATATTATTATGCTCTTCAAAGAACTCAGAGTGCTGAATATTATTCAACAGTATATATTGAGAACGGCAGTGGTTACACACATAAATAGAGACATTTACCCAAGCGTCAACCACAACTATAATACAAGATACTCTAACAGGGATCTGATACTAAGTGAAGGGGTCACCATTGTTCTGGCATCGAGACAACACCATTATGTAGGCAAAAAGGTCCATAACCTTTTGCCAGAATCGTGTAAAGACGGGAGTGAGGTCAAGTTACGGAAGGTGTTGACCTCGCTCTTTCATGACATTGGTAGTAGGGAGTCAGAAAAGTTGATGCATGCCACGGATTGGAGATTCTTCTTGTCGTAAATAAAATATAAAAAATAAGGAATAATTTTTTAAAAAAATATTTATAGATGACAACCATGAAGTTTCGCATAAATAAATTGTCTATGTTTTTATGAATGTATGTATGTGTATGCGCATGGGTGTATGTATGTGTGTGTGTATGTACATGTGTATATATGTGTATATATACATATGTGTATATATATGTGTGTATATATGTGTATGTCTGTATGTATATATATCAAAATGTGTATACGAATAAGTTTATATTTTGTTTGTCTGTGCTCTATATTAATTTGTTAACTATTATAATATATCAAAATGTAATTGCCTAGCTTGGAACGGGGTATGTAACCCTTGTTAGAGCTGGGCAAAGTGAACATGGAATTGTATTTTGATAAAGAGTGTAAATAAATAAAATATTACAAATTAGAAAATGTATATACATATTTATTAGATTAAGGAATATTGAAAAAATCAATCATTTAAAAATAGCTTATTACTTAATTGTACAATCTTTGTTACAATATGGTATTGTAGTATGGGGTGGTGCATATGCCAATATATTAAACCCTCTTAAAATAGTACAAAGATTAATTATTAAAGTAATTTTAAAGAAACCCTCAACATTCAATACGGTAAGTCTATATAAAATATTTAAGGTTCATACTGTAGACACTCTTTATAAAATAAATTCTATTTTACGAATTTATAAAGAAGAAAAAATAAAAGAATTTGAGATGAATAAGTCACACAGATACCAACATAATATTTAAATTCCTAAATTCCATACAAGTCATGGTCAAAATAGCTTTATCTTCAAAGGTGTAAAAAATTATAATAATCTTCCCCATGAACAAAAAACTATTAAAAATAATATATCAATAAATAAATTTAAAGTTAATCAGGAGAAATTTTTTGAACATGTGTAAAAACAACATTAAATTTTAATTAGTATGAATGTATTATTGTTTTATGTTTTTTATTTATATATCCTATTTATTTATTTTTATTTTCTTTTATTCAGGAAACATACAGTACAGTTACAAAGTTTAATATTTTACACAATTAGACCTAATTCTAATGGACCAGTGAAGTTTCCATATTAAAAAGAAAACATAAATGAAAGTTGTTTAAAAATTAAAATTTAAGTGAAAAAAAGATATTTTATGTTTTTATTTTTCTTTCTCGTGTACTCGTATTTAAAATTATATAAACTCCTATAAATCAACAACTAAATCAGTGTAAGTCACTCTCGAAGCACAATAGTTAGTAGCTAAAGATTAAAAAATAGTGTACTTTTTATCGAAAAAAATTGCATGCGAGTGGAAAGGTCTGTACATAAAATCGTCATTTATGTAAAAAAGTACATTTAAAAAAAGCTAGATAACGCCTTTTTCAATCTAATGTGTAAAAAAGAAGTAAAGAGCACAAATGTTTTATTCATCGATCTACCAGGGTTGCATTCGAGGAGAATGCATTGACAACAAAATGGAAAGATTTTGTTTTTTGTGTAAAAAAAAAAATTGTTTTTGAATGTTTACAAACAGTATTTGTTTTTTATGGAACTCAATCAGATTCTTTCCTTAAATTCCTTATAATTTCTATCCATTTATTTATTTTTACTGGATTTTTGGTAATACTAAAATAATATTAAATTCAATACATTTTTAAAAATCGTATTCCCACATAAGTACACCCCTCTGTTGGTGAGAAGACCGGAGTTTGACGTTTGCAAAAAGAATGCCATATTTGAAAAATATTTATTTTATGTTTTGGAATTCAACCATAAACAAGTACCTACTTAAATTCAATATTTGAATATTAACAATTTTTAGTTATGGAATTTAATCACAAACAAGTACCTAGGTACCTACTTATCAATAAAAAGTATTTTTCCAAGGCAAGCCAACGTTCGGGCAGGACAACGTCTGTCAGGTCTGTTAGTTACTTATATATCATGTACTTATGAGTAGTCACAAATTAATGATTATTTTTTGTAGATTACCTATACAAACGTCACCGCTCGCCACTGCCATGAGCCCATATATTTAACCAAATATTATTCAGACAAGAAGCCACATTTTGTTTGAAGCACAATATGTCATTCCACGAAACTAATTCAGGAAAAAAAAACGACATTCATATCTCGAATGTTTCAATGTTTTTGACGCGTTCCTGTTAATAATAAAAAATATTTACCTAAGGCACTTAATGTAATCAACGCTGCTCTTCAAAATGGTTCCTTTGTTAGGTCGCACGTCCCGAATAACCTCGTAGAAAGGATCATTGGTTTTAGGGAGCAGCGTCCCTAACTCCTTGATTCTGTCATTTATGTTGAATCTACGTCTCCTCTCAACTAGAAACAGAAAATAACATTTTAATTATCATCATAGCGGAAAAGCATTCACGGGCGTTTCCGAGCGAGTAAAATAATTCATCAGGATTTGGCTCGCATCAATAAAGATTGCGGTTCTTTTACTTCATAAAACAAACAAATTGGACAGGGATATGGAAGTCTAAGCATTTACAGAAAATCCAGCCTGTCGAGAAATATTTGGACATACTCAGAATATTGTTGATTAAACTAACCGGTATAAGCAGTACAAAAATTGGATATTGGAAAAATTTAAAGATTGGTTCAGTCGGATGAATCGCATCCACATAATAAAGGTTTCAGCTCTTTTACTTCACAAAAGTCAATATATACGAGGGGCTTTCAATATATTCTCGGTATTGATATGAAGGAGTGCACCTATGAATGAATAGTTAATTACCTCGTTATATTGCACTCATTAGTGGTATAAGTACCGAGTTTCATAACAAACGGATCATTAGTCATTGGGTAGCTGTCCCCGAAACATAAGCAAGATGAGTCATTTCGCAAAGTTAAACAAACTGCCGTTGTAAAATTCCTCACCAAACAAGTAAAAAATCAGAAAACCATCCACAAAGAGATGTCAGAAGTTTACGGGGAGTCTGTTCCTTCATTACATGAGGGAGTGCGAATATTATCCATGGCTTTATCCCACTGAGTTCCTCCAGGGTATGCTCGGTTACAGCAGTTTGAAGACCAGAAGGAATGTGTATTTAACAACGCACTTCTTTTGATTGTCGCGCGGTGTTATTGACAATCCTGAAATTATGCGGAGCATTAGCTTTTATGTTCCGGATAATTACCTTAGACAGCGTCAGCATAGACTGATTCACCTGCCAATGGTTATGCCTGTTGGAAAGGCTATCTCTATGTTGAACAATATTACTTTGGACATTGACATTTTTCACGTCTCTGAGGGAGTTTTTCGTTACAAGATTCTCTTACTTTTTTATCATATTATTCTCTGGATATTACGTAAACTTATGTGTTTTTTTTATAGATACCTAATTTTACCTAATTATTTTAATTGTTTTTATATGTTTGAATTAAGATATTCCATTTTGTAATGTACATATAAATGAATAAATAAAATTGAAAATATCGACAGTTCAAAAGTGGTCAAGTGAAAAGAGAGAGCATATAAGGTAAGGCGACAAGCGATCCGGTCGGCCAATCGAGGCCAGTAATTAAGAAAATGTGGAGAAAATAGAAAATTTAATATTGGAGGATGCCAGAAGGAAGGTGAAAAGGATAGCCGAGATGACTAGCCTATCCATTGGTACCATCGTTTCTATTTTACATGTCGAAATTCAGAGCAAGATGGGTGCCGAGATTCCTAACGCCACTCCAAAAATCTCACCGCGTACAAAACTGCAAAGGGTTTTTGGAGCTCTGTGGTGAATATTCTAAAGAAATTATCGACAAAATTGTTACTGGGGATGAAACTTGGGTTCATCACTCTGATCCTGAGAGTAAGCGGGAGTCCGTGCAGGGGCACCGAAAAGGTGCAGAGCACCTAAAGAAGTTCGAGGTGACACAATCCGTAGGGAAGGTCATGGCTGCAGTTTTTTGGGATTACCGGGGAATTTTGCTGATAGATTACAAGAAAAAGGGCAAAATATCACTGGGAAATACTACTCCAGTATCCTTCATTAATTGAGGGAGGCGATCAAAGAGAAAAGGCAGGAGAAATTGGCCAGAGTTGCACAAGGCTCATGTTGCAAAGGCTGCAGTTTGTGAATGTGGTTTCGCAGAAATCAATCACCCACCGTATATACTACTGAAAACATTATAGAACAATATTCATGACTAAATTGCACCTTGATAAAGAAGCTTGTGTGGCTTCGAAACCGTTCGGTAATCAAATATGTATTAAGTGGTAGGAAACAAGGTGTTCTGTGAAAATGAGTATTATTCGGTATGAGGACATACTCATGTTATGATTGTCCTTCTTCTGCCTGTCTTTGGCCAGAGCGTGGACCTGGTCATCATGGATGGGAGGCTCCTGCTTCACCCTCGCCTCCAGGTCTGGGGAGTCTCCCTCCCCTGAAGACGGGATTCCGCAGCCCATACCCCCTCCACCGCTCTCCAGGGACAAGATGTCGTCCAGAAAGTCGTCCGTCTGGTAAGAAAAAATTAAGTGGTTTCATGATTCTTTTCAATTATTTTACAGTTTTTCAAATGTTATTTTTTTCACTTTCAGTGCTGTAGACAGCTTTTCCAACTAGCGGCTAAAATAAATTTTGAGCTTTGTGAGTGACCGTTCAAATTTAAATAGAACATCGTCGCAAATCTTGACGTCAAAAACATGTCACAATAAATACTACTACCATCACGCCATTTTCCCGTAGGGATGGGCAGAGAGAATGGATCACCACACACGTCTACCCTGGCATACATTCCTAGCTTCTTCCACATTCATACTTCTTGTCATATATGCCCTTCGGTTCTGTCTGCTTTAAAAAAACGTTAAATAAATGTAACGTTTTTAGGGGGTTATATTTTTAAACAATTTTATTTTAAAAGTTATGTATGAAAATATTTCTCCACAATACCCATATATTGATTTCAAAAACACAATTCATTTTTTAAAACCCATTTCACCTATTTTGATCGGTATTTGTAGAATGCGATATTTCTCTAGTATCTTGGAAAATAGGGTTTTTCTGTATAATTTTACTAAAAAGAAATGTAGATCATGTGAACTGCCGTCAGATTAATTAATCTAAATTTAAAACACGTAAAAATTGACATCCATCCTTTATACGCTGTGCCCCTCATATTTATTAGGTATCAAAAATAACCATTAAATAAATTAGCTTAAAACAAATAATTGTTGTTATTGAATGCATATTACAGTATTATATATAGTAAATTGATTTACATTGATCTGTGGTAAAAAGTTTTTCATAATTGATTTTTTATTGATTTATTCATCTACTCAGAGACAGTTAATTACACATTAATTGAGACATAAGTCTCAACTCCACGGGACTAAAAGTCCTGTGTGCGCAAATTGAGATCGTAAGTAGCTCTCTGGAAGCAATTCTAACAAACCAATCCACGTTTATTTTTCATATATTGTGATTATTTTATAACAAATTTACCACTGAAATTGGTAAACACGGTTGTAATCTAATAATAGACTTTAAAAAATAACTCTTCAATGATAAAATTAAAGAATAAAAAATATTTTTAGTTTACTTCAAAGCACTGAATTCACATTACTATGTTAGTAGTAGGTACATGGGTAAAATATGTGACTGCGTCTCTAATCTAAAACCTCACCGCACGCCCCTGATGTCTATGTATTAATATGTCAATGTTTTTCTTAGTTTGGAGCATTTACACGCGGTACTCTGGGAGTGAGAAGTGTTCTGTATGTTGTGTTTTTTTTTTTTTTTACATTTTGTTAAAGGCGTGAGACGTGAAAATTATAAATACACTCAAGTGATATTCATTACCTCTGAGTTGCTGGTGGTGACTGAACACATCTCTGGACTGAGGACTCCGGAACCGAGGTAGTCGGGGCTATGGGGAGGCTGCAGGTCGGGGGCAGACATGATGCTCCCCCCTCCAGCCCCCGGGACACTGAGGCGGTTGGTACATTCCTGTGAAGTAGATGGCTGATGTTCATATCTAGAGTTGATCCATTTTTTAGGTTTTTAAAAAAAAAAATAATCTACCCAAATATTATTTTGGTGGCCATTTTCAAAGAGCTGCAAATAACTCACTATTAGAAAATGGAAATCAAGTTAGGGTAGAGTGGCGTTCGAACCTCGGACCTCTGATCCGTGAGTCCGCAACACTAGCCACGGGACCACAACCCGATTCACATTATATCGGCGGCGGCCAAACGATCGATCGCGATCGACTTGTCGATCGTAGCGGGGTATGTCGATTGCGACAACGAAAAGAAAAAAATAACAAGGGTTTAAAAAGGCGAAAGCATTTAAAATCTAATAGCTTTAGCAGTTTTATTGAATGAGGAACTTCAGCCCTACGGGAAATTGGATACAAAAAATGTTTTCTTACGCGGGGTAAAAATTAGAGCATTGAATTGTACTGCAAAGTTTCTTGAAAATGTACAGAAAAAATAATAAAAAATACTTTGATAAAAACGCACTACTTTAAATGACGTCACTGGTTCATGTGAATCAACCTATGATCTGAGAGCTATGGAAGATTTCCGGTCTGCTTGTCGCTTCTGGACCAATAGGAAGAACTGAATGAGAATAAGCGGAAATGAACCTCTGACGTTACACGCGGAGTTATTTCAGAAATACAAAACTTTGAAAAATCGTAGCGCCGATAATACGATATATAAAAATTAAAAAAGAAAAATTTTGACTTAGTTTAACAGTCTATTAACAAATAAATTTTTTTAAAAAAAACACTGAACTTCCTCATTGATTAAACGCGAGCAGAAGGGGTGTTGAAAACACTTACTTTTGTCTACTTGACATTCCATTTTGAAGGCTTGTAACCAAATAAAATAATACATGAACCGTTGATAGTAAACAATTTCTTGTATAGCAGAAAATTAACACACCAAATTAGTACACCATTTTGTGAAAAGGACCTTAATTATATTGTAATGGTATTTGTTACAATCAATACAGGGTGTTCATTAAACCCTGTCACATCCGAAACCACGGTGATCAGCATGAACAAAAAGACATATTGGCGCATTGAAATAATTTTTTAGAACGAATATTTAAAAAAAAAATCTATGAAAAAAAGTAATTGGGAGAAACGAGGAGGGGGGAGTCTGATACTGCCACGCGCTCCCCTCACTTCTCCCCTGCAGAAGTAAGCAACTATTTGTTTTTTTTAATATTTAATTTTTTAATATTTTTTTTTGTTCTAAATATTTTTTAAAATATGCTAATATGTCTTCTTGCCCATGCTGATCATCGTGGTTTCGGATGTGACAGGGTTTAAAGAACACCCTGTATGGTGAAATGTTTCCGCAAACCAAGTTTTGTAAAATTTCCATCGAAAATAAACGTACAAATTGCATTTTAAAATAAAAAATGATAAAAGCGCCATCTATGAATATTCATATAGTTTCATATTTTCGTTTGAATCACCTTAATGCCACAAGTATAACAAATTTCGTCCTGGCTTAATTGAAAGATAATATAAGTAAATTGTTGCAAACATACCTGCCTTGGTTGAAAGGACTCGCTCAAGTATTGACGCACTTGATTCCTCTGCTTCTGGATGACATGATACCTGGTCGGATTTTCCAGAACGGTCCGGACCTAAAACCAAAATACATTTTGATTATTTTATTTTCTTTTGTACCGCAACAAGCCAATTACAGCGGTGAATTACAACACAGAATATCCACGCTTGAGAAAAATCACATTATTTTTTGTATTCTTACATTTATATATTTAACTAGCGGACCCGACAGACGTTATCCTACCCGAACGTAGGCAAAAGACTTTTCATTGATAAGTAGGTACCTAGGTACTCGTTTATGATTGAATTCCAAAACTAAAAATTATTAATATTCAAATAATGAATTTAAGCAGGTACCTAGGTACTAGTTAATGATTGAATTCCAAAACATAAAATAATTAATTTTTAAATATATGATTATTTTTGAAAATGTCAAACTCGGTTCTTCTCACCAACAGGGGTGCACTTTATTAATGAATGCGATTTTCAAAAACGTATTGAATGTCAGTTAATATTATTTTAGTATTACCAAAAATCCGATAAAAAGAAAAAAATGGGAAGAAATTATAAGGAATCTGATTGGGATCCATAAAAAGTGTATGTTGTTTGTAAACATTCAAATACAAACTTTTTTCAAACACGAAAAAACAACATTCTTTCTACATTTCGCTGAAAACCGCACGTACATCTGTTAAGCCGTTTATGAGAAGTTCAGTGACATCACACGTACAGAAGAATTTATTTATATATATATAAATATTTTTAATATACACGGCACGCAGTGTCTTTTACCTTACAAAGATACATATTTAAAAGAATATAAACACTTCAATACAATGTGAAAAACATAAAAATCAAATTGAAAAGTATTATGTAACACAAATACCATAACACAGTAGTTTCGTATAAAGAACATATTTATATATATATATATATATATATAATCAAACAATGTGTGCAAATAAAATTTTAAAAGGAAAATAATTTTAATATTTTTTTCTTTAAGAGGCAAGTATATTAAATACAAAAAAATATTTTCTGTCTCAAAAAAATAGTCATAATAATAACAATTAAAGCAATTTAAAAAATAAGTAGAAACGTAAATATGGTACAAAACAGTACCCATACAAAAATAAACATAGGAAGCACCGTAATCTAAAAAATGTAAATTACCGTTTACCATCTTTGAAATGATTAAATAGAGTTGATTTATATAAACTGTACTTTATGTTAATATTTTATTTAACGAGTATATATTTCAAATTAATGGTACATTTTCAAGCAAAAAAGCAAATTTAGAAAAAAAAAGAAATACAAAACTTTTTTTGCCTAAATTTTCAGAAAAAATGCGTCCTAGGTCCGAAAAATACGATAAGTTACGGAACTTAAGTTGAATAGAATACAATATATATCGATCAGTAATACTATTTCTCAAGATATATTTATTTATTCATATAAAGATACATATTACAAAAAAAATAATAACGTGTCCCTATCTTTATGAGGCTAAGAGCCCTGTGTTGAGTTGGGATACAACAAAATAGAAAGTGAAAGCATATTATTAAAGAATACTACAAATAAATAATACATAAACAAAAATTATAATTAATGTTATATAATATATCAATTAATGATTATATATATTACTAGCGGACCCGACAGACGTTGTCCTGCCCGAACGTCAGCTTGCCTACTATAAGCTTGGAAAAAGACTTTTCATTGATAGGTAGGTAGGTACCTAGGTAATTGTTTATGATTAATTTCCAAAACTAAAAATTGTTATTATTCAAATATTGGATTTAAGTAGGTACCTAGGTACTTGTTTATGGTTGAATTCCAAAACATAAAATAAATATTTTTTCAAATATGGCATTCTTTTTGCAAACATCAAACTCCGGTCTTTTCACCAACAAAGGAGTGGACTTATGTAAGAAAGCGATTTTTAAAAATGTATTGAATTTAATGTTATTTTAATATTACCAAAAATCCAGTAAAAATAAATAAATGGGTAGAAATTATAGGGTATTTGAGGAAAGGATCTGATTAAGTTTTAAAAAAAATAAATGCTTATAAAAGATACATAATATTGATAACAGTGACCGTGAAAACCTTCGCACCTACATATAAAACAAATGCTGTTCGTAAACATTAAAAAACGAACTTTTTTTATACACAAAAAGAACACATCTTTTTATTTTTTTTGTAAATGCATTCTCCTCGAATGCAACCCTGGTAGATCGATGAATAAACCATTTATGCTCCTAACTTTTTTTTACATATCCGATTGTAGATTTTAATATCTACGAACACGCATAGCGCAAAGATCTACATTTCTCTGAAAACCGCACGTAAATCTGTTCAGCCATTTAGGAGGTACGGTGACATCACACGTACAGAAGAATTATATATATATAAAGATGTATATTTTGTGTATGTATTGTCATCATTGTAGTTGGGCCTCCGGACTTGTAGTGTAATATTACAAAATAAAATAATTATATTATTAATATTTAAAGCATTAACTTTGTGGTCAAACATGTTACTAAATGTCATTAAATATTTGTAAATAACTACTTACTTTTAATTTTTCTCCCTCCATCCCCTCTACTTTTTATATTAATTCTCAAACAAGAGAATATTTTCATAATTTAATCAGTGCATGTTTGTCTTAATCAGCGCATGTGCTTATTAAAATGCATGTCGTGTTGGTTTTATATTTTTGTGCAACAACTATGGTGAAGGTGTATAGTGGGTTTTGCATGTCGGTTTGCATGTTGTTTCAATTGGTGTCCTGACGAAGAGACGGGTACGTCTCGAAACCGGTAGACATAGAAAAGTCGGTAAGTGGTTATTTACAAATATTTAATAACATTTAGTAAAATAATTATAATTTTAAAAATACACTGATGGCAGAAAAAGTAGCTTTCTGAGCATACAGAAATATATTAGTATTTGATTTATTCATTTATTGCCTATTTTGGGGACGAATAAATCGTTTTAAAAAAGGCAATGTTTAATAATCAGTAGAATTTCGATAAAATTCAGTAGATCGATAGATTTTTGCACTTTGATTTACAGTACAGTACACTCAGGTTTGAGAAAAATCACATTGAATTATTGTGTCCTAATCGGGAATCGAATCCGGACCCTACCGTGTGTGAGGCATGCGTCTTATTGCTTGCTACACCACGGAGGCCGCCGGGATATTTAATTTATTATATATGTAAATTTTATGTGGTTTTGGTAGTATTATTCTATATTCAGAGTGACTGATTATACTTTTTAATATTAAAAAAAAAAAAAAGAGTAAATTGTGCTTGTATGATTAGCACAAATATTTAGATTTCGGGGGCCATAAATAATAACTCACTATTAGAAAATGGGAACCAAGTTGTGGTAGAGTGTTAAGTCTAGCTTTTCCCTTATCCTGTGGCGATACAAAACATCAGATGCAATGCAATTTCACAGTGCCTGAGATCCTAATTAATCAACTAAGGCCCGAAGAGCCAATCACCTGAGGCCCGCAGGATCGATAAAGCGAGGCCCGAAGGGCCAAACTTCCTAGCACGTAACAGTAGACTGTTGCCTGCTAGTTATGTATTAAAATGTAATTGGATAGCTTTTGTGAATATGATAAAATGCATAAATAAATAATAAAAATAATGCTTGTCCACCATTTGGACATACAAAAAATTTCATTGGTTCTTGATTGTTCGATGGGCAGACATTTTTATTGGTCGCAAAAACTAGTGCAATAAATCGAGTAAAGAGCAGCTTGTTAATTACGAAATATCGCGGTACGAGGCCGCTGCAGCGCCTTGGTGCCACAACGATCAGTATTTATTTTTTTAAATGGCTAAAAAATAAGTAAATTTTCAATTTTACAACGGTCGCGATCGTACAAATCCACACGACACGGTAAAAATAATCTAAATAAATAAATCCGGCTCGAAGGACCACTTTAGAAGGGTTCCTTCGATCCGTTACATCGCTGTGGACTGAGTAATAAAAGGCGTTGATTCGCTGTAAGGATTTATCATTTTACATCATCATTTCCTTGTCCACATCCAGTTATGCATAGGGCACTGCATTGGCACTCCAATCGCAGCGTATCTAGATCATTTTGTTACATGGAAGGTAAGATATACAACAAATATAGAAAAATAAATGACCGACCGAAGTTTCAGTTTCGGTTTCGGGTAGCTCTGGTCAATAAAATGAGTTTCGGCCGCGGTTTCAAATTCAGACAAAACTTGGCCGAAAATTCGGCTCAGCCAAAAACTGCGGTCGGGATTTGCCATAACAACGATTCAAAAAGAGCCTAAAATATACAGATTTACTCATGAAATCAATGCTTTTTATTTTATTATATATTTTATTTAACACTTATTTTAATGAACTCGTAAGGTTCAACAATAAAAACGCTTAATTTTGGGCGTTTTGAAGTGACTTTTAATTTATTTAAGTAAGTTTCGGTTTCTGCCGAAAATAGGACAGAAGCCGAAATTCGGGTGTCAGTTTTGGCTAAAAACCTTTTTTCGGTCGGTCGCTTACTAAAATATGAGTTCCAGTTATGTTCAATTTGTTGTCAAATGGTCTTAGAAATGTCCCTACCAAGAGAAACAAGGGCAAAATAAGAGATTAGCCATTCGATTAGGAGTTTATATGTACATATTTGTAATTTTATTGTTTGGTATTTCTGTTTTGTATTTATTTTATCTCATAACTGAATGTTCATTTTGTTTAAAAATGTATTATATTTTTAAAAAAAATTCTCGCTAAGAAGCATATAAGAATAGTTAAGTTAGCAGTAATTAGTATTAGATAAATGTATAAATATATGTTTTCTTGTAAAGGATCCTTCACCGACAAGCCATAAGAATTGGCTTGGTGATTCTTGTAATTAACAATATATTTTTCATGACCACCTCGTAGTGTAGTGGTCAGCACATTTGCCTACAATGCAAGAGATCTCGGGTTCGATTCCCGACATGGAATATTTATTTAAAATTTTGGTTTTCAATATAATATTTCATAGTCCCTGGACTGGCACCTGAAGCGCGAGACTGATACCTTTACGTAACAAAAACGATTAAGATAAGCTGCGATTAGTGTACCAATACAGTACCCAATGCACCATGAGGTGCGGAAAGGGAAATGATGATGACTGATTGATAGTATATGCCTATTTTGTATTTAAATATGTTTTTTATTTAAAAAATAAACATATTTTTAACGTTCTCAATCTCTGTTATAATGTATTAGTTTTAATAATTCCTTAGGGGATTAAAAACAGTCCTTATCTACATAAAATTAAATTAAAGTGTTACTTATTTTTTTCAAAATTTAAGTACAAAGAATGAGTACTTTGGCGGACTTATTTCTAAGAGCAATATCTTCAAGAGTTAGTCAAAAATTTGTGCTACAAATCGAAAATGTATATCAAAACATGAAAAAAAACTTAAGTTATTAAGAATAACAGCTTTTTTAAAATGGGAAATGGGGTTTTGACATATCGAGGCTATACTGACAGAATGCATAAGTTAACAGTTTTTATATATTAAAAAAAAAAATATGGGTGCAAGACGTTGATTTTAAATTTTACGCTATACCAAGAATAAAAATTACTCTTTCAAAGCTTCTAAAAAAAAAAAAAAATTGTGGGAGAAATAGTGCGTTGAAAGAATAAAATAGCTTTGAAGGCGATTATCTTGGAATTTGTATTAATGACTTAATTAATTCTGTCAGTACAGCCACGATATTAATTCAAAAATATTGTCACTTGGTTGTAAATGAAGTGCACAAAACTGTATTATTCTTTAGCGTGGATTCGGAGAAATATAAACAATCATTATTAACTTAAAATCAACTTAAAAGAAGTAATTTGAACGTGTCAATTTTTTATGAGTACGGGGATAACATAAATATTATATTAGTAAGTGGTGCAAATTTGATACGTTTGGTTAATTTTGACACTGACCACTGTTCCACAAAGGCTGGTGGGGAAATACATACGGTATAAGGTGGTGCATCTCAATTAGCCTCTCCAAATTTGGCTGCGATTACCCAGTTTTTAAAACAATGAGAATTGTGACACAAAAATGACTTGGGGACTCTTAAAAGGAAACGCGGTCTGACTTTTCTTCATACAAACATATTCCTGTATTTTCTCCATGGAACAGTGAGTATTCTACACACTAATTTACCATTGGCTTGTCTGTATCGTTTTGTTTTTTGATAAATTGTTTCTTAAGCTAGAGTTTCCTAGGACAGCGGTGCCCGCATCTTAACGGCCGTAGTGAACGGTGATGCGGTGGACAGCCGTCGTAACGTCGACTTGAGAGTGGTCTCCTAGGAAAACGGTGTTAAATGGTGTTGATAACACCGTTTTCCTAGGAAACCACACTCTAGTCACCGTTACGACGGCTATCTACCGCATCACCGTTCACTACGGCCGTTAAAATACGGGCACCGCTGTCCTCGGAAACCCTAGCTTTATAGGAGCTGGGACCATCTAAAAAAACCCTTAAAGGTGCCCAGTTTTATCTGCCGTCATATCTACGGTAAAAATATAACTATTTTTGAAAAACGCCAAAGTTACCGACACAGAAATTTTAGTTCTCTTTAAGAAAATAATTGAAAAGAACAACATTGGTTCAGTTTTGAGGTGCGGAAAACGGGACAACAAAACGTCGACTTTATTAGATTTAATTCTTGTGTGGCTGTGATGTCACACTAGTCTACATACGATACAAGACTTGATTCTCTTATTTTTTTAAACTTTTTGTACATAATGTTAATTGTGCATTGGCGGGCTTATTGCCAAATAGCAATTTTTTCCAATCAACCGATAAAACAAAAGTTTTATTTTTATAATTCAAGTTACAAAACACATTCAATGGAAAATAAAAATTAAAAAGCTAAAGATACACAAAAATAGAAATATGTGTATATGTGTATAAATTATCTTAAATCAATACCATGATTCAATGGGAAAAGGAAAAAGAGGAAACAGAAAAGGAGGAGAGATTAAGGAAGAGAAGGAGAAACATCTCCATGTTTCTTCAGATGTGATTTAAACAGAGATACCGTATTTTTTTATTAAAATTATTTATTGACAATTCTTGATGGAATTCCATTGTAATGATGTAATAACTTATATTTACATATACGTTATTAATTAAAAAATACTTGGTACACTTCCACTTATTTATTTGACCAATTAGCGCTTTCCAGTCTGAAGATGCCCATTAGAGGGTGAAAGCGCTAATTGGTCAAATAAATAAATGGAAATGTACCAAGTGTTTTTAAATTAATAACTTATATGTAAATAAAAGTTATTACATCATCAGAGATACTGTAGTAACATCTTTGATGGTGGATGGGAGATGTTTCTACAGTCAAGCCGCAAGGACACTATATGAGTTAGAGAAGAAAGAGGAATTGTGGATGGGTATTACGAGAGTGCTTTAACAATTAGAACGAAGAGGTAAACCATGAACTGATAAGCGTTGACATTTTTCACGGATGTATATAGAAAAAGGAGGTAAATTATAAAGTTGTATTTTTGTAATCTTCAAATGGACATTTTCACACCGGATTTTAAAAGTAAATATGTTGGATTTTAATACAAAAAAATATTTATCCTTGCTACGCGAACAATGAAAGTGACGCCAATACAGCAATAAACTTGTGTAAGAGAGAGCACGAAGATAGAACTCTTAACAAGGAAGATAGAGACGCCGTTCTGTGGCCGATGTTTGTGTGAAACAGATTCAGTCGGTTATTGACAATGATGGTGGGTGCACGCATATGATTGTAAGATGATCGGAGTATTTATGATTTAAAAATTATTTTGCTAAAACAGGGCTAAATCATATTAAGGACAAGGAAGGGACAAGACCACAGGATGTGTTCAGAAAATTGATTAGGATATCCGCAGCAGCACGAAGGGGAATCAACAATATTGAAAACAAATGGTTTGTCATTAAATTTACCATGACCTGATAACAACTGCGTAGGCCAGTGATCGGGGATAACTCAAGAAGATTTTAAGTGCTGACGGATTGAAGGAAAAAAAATAAAGGTTACCCTCCCTGAAGGGGAAGATTCCCATCACGATTGCCAAGCATAAAAAAAGCATTTAAAGACATTTTTTTATATCCGATTGAGACATTCCTTCAGTTAGGGGTAAATGGACGCCACCAATAATAGAGGAGCGCTTTCTTTTAAAGTGGAAATTTGCGTATTGACCTCCAGATCCAAAGGGGACAAGCCCGTTAGAGCCGGAAGAGCATCCGTCGAGCATGTCTTAAATTCTCTAGCAAGAGCCAGGAGAGGTTGCCTTTGTCCGCTTAAAATAATTCGCCTGAATGTAAATGTTGTAACATATATTTTTAATAAAAAAATAATTTATTATCCATAGGTTTGCTTTCATAATTTATAAGTGTCGGTTTGATCCGATTCTGATCACCACCTCTATAATAATAGGCCAAAGAAAATACATTTTATTTATTAATTTCACTTTTTATTAATTTCACTTTTTTAATATTAATTTCACAGAATGTTTAAATGTTTTTCTTTTCTTTTTTAATATTAAATTCACAGATTGTTTGAATGTTTTTATTTTCTTCTTTAATATTAAATTCACAGATTGTTTAAATGTTTTCTTTCCTTTTTTAATATTAAGTTCATAGATTGTTAAAATTTGTTTAAATTTTTATTGTTTAAATGTATACTATGTATTGTTACAAGAAATGTACTATTTTTTTTATGTACCGTCCCAAATGAGTTTTCTCGTACAACTCCTGGGAATATAATATCATGATATTCATGTCTTATATGTTTTATTAATAAATAAAAATAAAAATTTATATATATTAAATTATTTTAAAAATATATTTTAAAGGTTAAAATAAAGAAATGTAACTTTACAAATTGAAAAAATAAAATACCTGTAGTACTTGTGAAGGGACCTCGACTCCGTGGTGGGGGGCGGGAGCTGATGTGGGCGGGGCCGGGATAGCCAATGGGAGGTCATGGCGGCGCAGTGGCTGCTTGCTGACTCCGATGGCCTGCTGTGCCTGTAACTGCAAACAGACAGATCATCTAGATAACCAATACTATTTTTATTTTTTTTAAATCAGCGGGAAAGTTCTCTAAGGAATAGGTGATTCTGCGAATATAATGGATTTATGAACTATGACTTTTTGGGTTTCATAGATTTTAATTTTCGATAGATGTCTGATTAAGGGTGTCTTCAAAACAGGCGGAATATCATGAAAATTTTGCTCTGTATGAACGCTGTAGATAGCTGGTGGGAAAGAGGCGACGCTCCGGTTTGCCCAATCGACAAGTTTCGTGGATAGCGTCACAGAATTTTTTTTTATTTGAAAATTTATTTATTAATCCTTACGGATTATTACATTCATTTTACAAAAATAATAAAAACTTTTTTTATTTATACTCATGTTGTTCAAAATAATATTTTTTACATCTTTTGAAAAGTTTGTCTGAGTCTTTTGTTTAGTTTTGTCTGGTAGTTTATTGTATAATCTCAGTCCATGGTTTATTAGTCTCGACTGCCCTTGTCTTGTTTTAGAGAGTTGTATATGATATTTTTCTGATATTCTCGTATTATGTCCATGTAGACTACAATTTTTTACAAGTTTTAGTTCTTCGTCTACAATTACATTAGTGGCTAATTTATGGATAAATTTTAATGATTCTAGTTGAAAGAGTTCAGTTCTATTTAATCGCTTAGTTTGTTTAAAAAGTAATCTAGTTGCAGTTAGATAGGGAAGGTCATATACTAACTTTAATATTTTAATTTGTTGTCTTTGTAGTCTGTTTATGTCATTTTGATATCCTGTTCCGCATAGTAGTTTCATATCGAGTCCCTGTCCGTAGAACTCGTCAATCTGTACTCTTCGACATTCCTAACTCAATGACTAATTATTTTTTAAATAGCACTTTACAAAGAATACAGATTACCTATAATGACAGTTTTAGTGACATCGACATACTACATTGTAAATACCATATTTTTATCAGATCAGTTAAAGACATTTTAAGTTTATCTCCTGCTTGACTTTTAACTTTTAATTTGATTTTTAATTTTATCTTTCAATTTTAACTTTTATATTTTTAATTTTAACCTTTAATTTGATTTTTAATTTTATCTTTCAATTTTAATTCTTAATTTTAACTTTTAATTTAAACTTTTCATTTCAAATTTAACTTTTACTTTTGATTTTAATTTTAACTTTTGATTTCCACTCTTAATTTATACTTACTTACATCTACTACCTGCATCTAATAATTTATTGTTGGTTGTGATTTTTTACAAATAAATTTAAATGTTCATGGAAGCAGAGAGAGAGGGGGGAAAGTAGAGTAGCTATACAATGTCTTCTCCTTTTATGTACTTTTTATGTAATATTTTTATTTTTACTTTTTTAGAATTCAATTATTTTTCCCCTCTCCTCCTGCATTCATAATAAATTAGTGTGAAATCTGTAATTGGTCTTACTTTTTTTAATTGTTCTTTTGTACCTTGTTTTATATAAAGACTGTATGATTTCATTAATAAATAAATATAACATATTTTAGTTTTTACATAAGCTTCATACATTAGAATTTTTTTCGTTTTTGAAGCAAAATTTTTGATTGAAAAAAAAGACTTGATAATGTCGCAACTTTGTTAATTAAATTGTAATTTTGCTAATTTAACTACGCTAACTTTGCTAGTTAATCGTACCTGGTGGTCCGAATTTCAAACCTCGCTCTACCAAAGCTTGTTTCTCTTTTTCTAATGTTATTTCCAACCACTTAACCGGTCAATGACAGGTCATAAGCTATGTAAATGTCTAGAGTTCCATATTCGCCACTCAAAAATGCCTTCCTTTTATGACAGTGTTAGTGACATCGACATATTACATGGTAAATACTATAGTTTTATCAGATCTGTTAAAGACATTTTCAATTTATCTCCTGCTCAACTTTTAAATTTTACTATTTTTTTATCAATATTCCTACAGAGATGAGGTAGAATTTTTTCAAATTCAGGATTATGGATATTCAAGCGTTTACAGGGCTTATGACCTGTCATTGGCTGGGTTAAGTGGCCACTTTACGTATTTACAACATTCCCCATTCCGCTTATTAGCGAATATCGACATTGGCATCATTTTGATTCCTGTATATATCCTATTAAATGAGAAAGCATTCACTAGCGTGTTGGAGCACCATCTATGTATTGATATTGAAGTTAAGTATTTTTAATTAGCATATTACTTTATTTATTTAAAAAAAATATATACCTACTCCCCCTCGGGAGAAATCCAGATTTGTGTATGTACAAAAAAATACACATACCAAAAAATAATGTTGTTTAAATTTTACTTTTACTATCCGTAAAAGGTTTTCCCTCATTGTTGGAGTGAATTTCAACAAAATAAAATGGCCGTGGACCAGCACCTACAGCGTAAGACTGATCACCTTACATTCCTGGGTCCGCATTTATTTTACTGGTGCAGGGCCCTATGCACTATCAGGTGCGGGCGAGGTCAAGGTGCAGTTAGAACTAACCTGTAGAGATTCCCTGCGTAATTGTTCCTGCGCATGCTCTCGCATTAGCTGCTGCTTGAGTTGGGTTCTCGACGTTGGAGTCAGGGTCTTAAACGTCGGTGGACTGCAACAAGGAAAAAGAGAACGTTAAAACAATTTCATAAAACGAGAATGTTAATCATTCGAAAATAAAAAAAAGAAATAAAAGAGAATGTTAAAACAATTTATTAAAAAAGAACGTTGACCACTTAGAAGTAAAAAATAATAACGTTGAACTTATTTTGAAGAAAATGAGAACGTTAAAACAATTTAATAAAACGAGAACGTAATTACTTAGAAGTAAAAAAAAGAACGTTGAACTTATTTCGAAGAAAATGAGAACGTTAAAACAATTTAATAAAACGAGAAGGTAATTACTTAGAAGTAAAAAAAAGAACGTTGAACTTATTTTGAAGAAAATGAGAACGTTAAAACAATTTAATTAAACGAGAAGGTAATTACTTAGAAGTAAAAAAAAGAACGTTGAACTTATTTCGAAGAAAATGAGAACGTTAAAACAATTTAATAAAACGAGAACGTAATTACTTAGAAGTAAAAAAAAGAACGTTGAACTTATTTCGAAGAAAATGAGAACGTTAAAACCATTTAATAAAACGAGAACGTAATTACTTAGAAGTAAAAAAAGATAACGTTGAACTTATTTTGAAAAAAATGAGAACGTTAAAACAATTTAATAAAACGAGAACGTTAATTACTTAGTCTCTGTTGTAATATGTTGATAAATAAAAAAGTGTTAAATTAAATAAATATTCAAGGCGCAGGGATCGTTTGGTCCCCCCGTTCGGATTATGTGTAAATTTTGGACGCTCAGTGAGGGAAAGGTTAAATCAGTACTAAACAAAGCGACGCCGACGACTTAATTAAGGTTCCGAAGAGTTTCAGGGTCGCGGCTATATACTCGTGCGCTCCGCACACACAGCCAGCGCTCAAGGTACAACTTATTATATTCCTCACAGTCCGTGGAAGATGCGACAAAAGATTTAAAGCACTTAAATTATTAACATAATTTCGTATAATCAGCAGCTGGCGACACAGGACCGTTCGGATATTAGAGGAACATAATTATTTGAGTAATATGGAAATTGGACTACGGAGTGGACGCTACACTTGGAATTCTCGAATGCTGAAAAGAGCCGCTTTGCGCGTGTTTCAAACTCTAAGATTGTTTTCACACCCCCGTTTGAAGTAAGCAATGTGCAGTTTATAAAAAGAAGCATTTAACGAGAATTTTAATAGCCTCGATATATTTAACACTCCATACAGGGTCAAAGCACCAATGAATGGCCGTTTAAGGTTCAGCTTGTAGTGAAATCTACATTAAATGTATACATTTCATTATTTAAGCGTACAAAATAAAAGAAAACAAAAAAAAACACACTTACTTACAATACTTTTACTTTTTTATTGAAATACGAGTATTTTTTATTTTTTTTAAAATAAAAACCTTTATTTGCATAAATAAGCAATACATTCAGTAAAAAAATGGAACACTTAAGGTTGAACTTGCCAAAAAAGCGTCTGGCTCTTTCTTGTGTTTGGCAAGTTTACAAAATAACATAAAAAAGAAACAAAAAATGCATAACAAAATAAATAAATAATTAAACAATTTTAAAAATTGAGAAAATATAACACTAAATTTTTTAAAATAAAAACACAAAATTTATAAATTTATAAACAAAGGCACATATTAAACATACATCTTTATTTCCAAAAAACAGTTAATGTTAATTATGTCAAGAAGCTTTTCTTTAATTTATCCTTATATTTTCCGTAATTTATTTCTTGACGTAGATTTTGTGGTAAATTATTGAAAAGCTTCCGTCCCATGTAAGTATAATGATGTTTGGCTGTGGTAGTTTTAATTCGGTATTATAATTATAACTAAAAAAATAGCAGACCACTACTACCCCAGTAAAAATAATACTTAGATTTAGTTACATCATAACATTATAAAACACCCTAACACATTAGAATATGGATATATTCAAAGAATTGCATAAGAAATAGAATCGAATAAAACACTTACCACACCTTTCCTTATAAAAACACTATCAATCTCAGAACAATAACGGGACGACACACTATTACCTTTTGACAACTCACATTTCAAAACTGATAGATTTGTTTATTACCAAATATGTGTCCGCCTACTGCTTTTGTCATAGTTTCTAGTGTTAAAAGTTTTTTGACTGGACACATGTAGCAATTCTTATTATATTGTGTTTATTAATCAATGGTCATTTACTGGTGCTTTGACCCTAATAGGTACAGAAGAGAACTGATAAGCTTGATTCAGAATAACAGAGCATAGACGTTTTGTCCCTTTTCTTTCTCTTAATCATCAAATCAAATGCAATTTTCCGCTCCTACTTTCATTCAATCATCCTTCACCACTCCTTATCAATTTCCTTCTTTTCCTTCCCAATATCTCCTTGTTTTGTCCATATTTCTCTTATTATAATATATACCACATTTATTATTTATATAATTTAAAATTTAAGCCGTCGTCGCTATATTACAGTATAATTTAGTGAATACATATAATTAGATGGCATGCCCTACTATGTATACATTTTATATAGTTTTTTTTAAATATCAATTTTACCTGTACATCTGTTTGTATTCGAAATGAATAAAAAAAATATTTAAAAAATAATCGAATCAGAGAAAAGAAAAATAGATTATTTAGAATGAAAAAGGGTCTCAATTTTTTTTTTATTTATTCATTTATTTTAACATAAACGGCATAAATTGCCTTTGACATGGCAAAAAACTTTAACTCTCTCAAATACCTGTTTTGAGAATTTGAGCATTTAAGTTTTGTTCCAATTTTCCTCTTTTACATCTTATTTAAATAAAGTGAGATGTAAGTTCTCATTTAAGAACAAGTTTTGAATTTGTACGTTTCTTAATTTTATATAAAGTTATTTAAAGCTTTTAGCCTGAATAAAATGCCCGGTATACGACTTAAAATAAAATTTATTTTTAAAACTACAGATATATGAAATTTAATATGACTTAGTGTATTTTGCCAGTTTGTGTACATTATATACTGAATATAAATATGAAGAAAAAAATACATATGTATATTTACATACAAATATAATTGCATAAATAACTGTACCAGTAACAAATTACAACAGGGATGGAAAACATCTTAGAGAAGGGAATATGTTAGTCTCGGCATATACAGAATTATGACCTGGCATTGACTGGTTTCAGTTTCCGAACCGCAAAACAGCGTTTAGTTATTACTTTTAGTAACATATTATACTAAAAACCCAATTAAAGACTTTTTGGTAGGACACAATTTATTATGACAGGTTTATTTTACACAAATACGTATTATATACATTTATTTGTTACCTTTTACATTCATTATTAAGTACTAAGCAGGCATTTTTTTTTCAAAGAAGGTCTTTTATGTTTATAATGGTTTGCGCGAGATCATTGAACAATCTCTTAATAACGCAATTGCATGTTCGCTCTCCTAAGTAATTTACGATTCGGGGATCGACCTTAAATGGTCTACATCTTTGTTGTAATGTTGAGCGACGTATAATTTTACCATTGGCAAACTTGGCTTTCTTTTCTGTAGATTTGAGAAAGTAAAAAAATATAAAAGAACATGTGTTACTAATTTGGCAGAAATAATTATTTTGCTCGGCATACATATTTAAAATTAATATCACTGCTTTTAAATGAAGGATTTATTCAAAGATATTAAATAATTTGTATTATGTTACAATTTAAGCAAATTTGCAGTTTTATTAATCAAACACGATTACTAACGTATTTATTTATAAACCGTAGATTTATTATAAATTATTTTTTTTATTATTTTTAAAGTGGATGTCAGTGCTAAGCTCCTGACGTCACTGCGACCTGTGAATATTTATTGCAGTGGTTCTGAACCAGTCAGAGATCACTTTTGATCATAAAAAAAATTCGCGGTACACCAAATCTAAAGATTAAAAAAACATACAAAAATAACTTTCATTAAAAATAAAACTGATAATTTTATTACAGACATGTTTAAATTATATTAATTTTAAAAATACATAAATACTCCTATGAAACTTTTTGCGGCAAAAATTGTTTAATGTGACACCTGAGCTTGTCGGCTTTCACAAATTTCAGCGATATTGGGTCAATATTTGATAAACTAAACTACTCTCATTTCTTCATCCAAATTACTAGGTCTTTCGCGTTTCTTCGTTTTTATATTGGTTAATGTCGAGAAACCTAGCTCATACGAATATGTGGTTGAAAACTGTAGTAAAATTTTCAATGCCCTTGTGGAGAGAGCTGGGTATTCGTCTTGAACAAAAATCCAAAATTCATCAAGAGTTACCTTGCTGGAAAGGAAAATTATCTAGGGATTGAGGTGGAATTGGGGACGATTGAGCTTCCTGTAATGAAGCCGTAAATTTGTGTTCTCATTCATGGGGCAGTCATAGTAATTGTTGAGTATCTTTGTTATTATTAATATTATGGATAACCTGTACAGTGTCATTTTCGTAATATAACACCTCAAAGGCGCTTTTACAAAGTGATTATATTAAGATATAAATTTAATTATAGCTTTTTTTAACTTCAGAAAAACAATGAACTTTGTCACCACTAAGCTACACATGCTAAGGATTTATTCAAATGATTTAGAGAACATGAGGGTTTTAAGTTTAACATCACTTCACTCTCACAGTTCCGCACCTCTGCTGGGAGAGCATTCCATGCAATAGTTGTTTGCGTAGAGGTATAATAACTTTTCCTTTCGACGTAGATGTAGCTGATCTAAGCGTAAGACGTCTGTCAGCTAGTTCATCTGGAATGCAGAGTTCACCTAGATATTCCGGAGCAGAGTTGTGCAGTGACTCATACATAATCCAGCAGAGTTTGTATTCCACCCTCTGTGGAAAACGTAGCCAGTGTAATTGTGAACTTAGAGATTCCGAAAATGAGTTTAGCTGCGGTATTCAATACAGACTGTAGGCAAGTAATTTTATTCATTGGTAGACTTGCGTAGATAACATTACAATAATCGACTCTAGACACTACAAACGCATTTATTAATTGACGGGCGGCATCAACAGGCAAATTTTTGAGTATGCATTTAATCTGTCTCAGCTGGTAAAAGCATGAACTTATCGTTCTACTAATTTGAGCGTCAAGATAAAGGTCAGAATGAAGGAAGACTCCCAGTAGTTTAACGGTGGGTAAAGCGGTACTCCTTACATCGGGTAGTGCCGTATCCTAAATCAAATTCTGTCGTCCGGCTGAAGCCATCCATAGTTGTTCCGTTTTTTTATTTATTTTTTTATTATTTATTAATAACAAATAAAAATACAATATTACAACTAAATACAATTTTTTACATTTATCAAATATTTACATTAACGTTTCCCATTACGTAAAATAAATAAACAATGCTTGTGTACATAATGGGGAGTGACGTCTTACAATAGTTTATTTTATTTTAATTATTAATATTTTTAGGAAAAAAAAAATATTTAAAAAAAAATATATAAACGATGTTTTCAATCGGTGTTACATAAAGAAGAATTATAGAAGTAGTTTTTTACTTTATTTAATATATTGTATTCCTGACTGTACTTTTTATTATCTTTGTTCATTTCATTAAAGCAAAATATTCCCCTGTAAGTATAATGATGTTGTGCAGTAGTTGTTATTAATTTAGGAATTAAGATATTACTACCTGTTCTAGGTCGCGTACTTACGTTTTGTGACCTGGAAATACTACAATTTATTTTTAGAAGGGTTAAGTGTTAGTCTATTTTCAGCCATTCAGTTTCCTATTTTCTCAATGCATCCATTAATCAGAATAACAAGCACAATTCTCTCGCTCGGTTTACAATAAAAATAAATCTGTGTATCATCTGCATGGCAGTGAGACCACGATCCACATTCTGCAGGGGGCAGTCATAGTAATTATAGAGTATCTTATGGGTTTCTATCAAGTTCCCTTTCTTCCGTCGTTCTTCCAATGGTGTAGGTCGTAGTGCTTTTAATCTACCGTGGTAAGGCATCCTTTTCAGTAAGGGCCGGTTGCATCAAGTTGGTATAAATTTAGTTTAAAGTTGAATATTTAAACTTAGTTAAGGCTCAAATCTGGTAACTGAAAAATTCCGTTGCATCAACATTATTTTAGTTAAGTTAATGTTAAGAATGTTGCCACTGTAAAGGTTCAAGTTTCACCCTAAAATTTGTTGGAATTTTTGCGCAAGCACGTACTTGTTTATTTACATGTAGCAATACACATGCCCCGCGACGCGTCTTTGGGCACGAACGTTACAATTTCGTTCCAATTTTCAGTGTGTGCGAAAGGGCGAAGCAACACCGCGCATTCGGAGAAGAAAAAAACAAAAGGGACATCGTCCTTTTTGAACTAGATAAAAAATTTAAAGAGCAAAAGCTAAAACAAAATGAAGAACTTTTTACTCTAGAAATAGAGCAAAAAATTAATTAATTATTTTTCGGGCAACTATGGCAGCCTTAAATGCCCAGAAAGAGTTAGCTGAGCTCAATCTAGCTCTATTTAAAAATAAATAAACAGCATTTCAATACAGTGATGATTTAGATTTATTTTACACCACGCCGCTGATGATCAAGTCCCGTGTTTTGAAAAATAATTAACAATTAAAAATTCAAATAATTATTCGTTCTTCACTTTTTTGACATTCGAAATCTTGCGATAAAGTCGGACTCTTCCCACAAAAAATGGTCCGTTCGTGGTTTGAACAGTTTTTGTTTTCGGTTTAGAATATACTCGATAATAAGTTCGTCATCGGAAGACGAAAACTCAGATGAAATGGACATTTTGTGCAACTTTTCACAGATCGATCGATAGATTTCAACACTCACGACGCATTTTTGACAGATGGCAGATCGCATTTAACTTTAAGCTTAACTTTAAGCGGTCCCCTGGCGGCCGGTCAAATAAAAGTAACATTTTTGTTAATATTTAGTTAACTTTTTTGATGCAACGCATTTTGACATAAAAGTAACTTTTATTTGACTTTAGCCCTGACTTTAACTTAACTTTTGTCAATGCAACTGGTCCTAATTCGGGGATTTTGGTAGCACTTGCTAATTTTTACGTAAAAACGATGAAACATGTGTTTATGACGCTCCATTATTGCGAACGTCTCAAATTAATCGAGACGATTTTTCAATTGGTTCGAAATAACAGGCGGTTGTGTGCGAAAGCGGCATATGTCAATATTTGACCAAGGCGAATTTAAGTTAAATTATTCTCGAAATGGATGTTTGGCATTCTTACTGCTCCGTCATGAAGCGAGGACACTGCATAATGGTGTTTATGATAATTTATTCTATTTACTAGTTGTTTCAATTGAAAACGAATAATATTTACGTCGAAGGCGGGTCTGGCGATGTAGCAAGTTTCGACTTAACCCATTCGCGTTCTCAACGGTAAGTTTATCGGAAAATAATCATTTAATTGTTTAATTTGGTAATGTATCCAAAATAAAACACGCCTATTGAATTTTAATTATATTTTTTTAAAAATTATATTGTGACGAATTAAAATCCAATAAACGTGTTTTTTTTTGGATACATTACCAGATTTAATATTGAATTCTACCAATGAGGAATTTCAGTGTCTTTTTTAAAAAAAATATTTGTAATAAGACTATTAAAAAAAAAACGAAGAAACAATAAAAAAAAATACTTATCGTATTACAAGCGTTGTGATTTTTTAAAGTTTTTTATTTCTGAAATAACTCCGCGTGTGACGTCAGAGGTCATCCTCTGTTAGTTCTTCCCATTGGTTCGTTAACGGTCCTTCACAGCTGTCACATTATTGGTTGGTTTATATGAACCAGTGACGTCAATCAAAGTAGTGCGTTTTTATTTAAATATTTTATATTATTTTTTCGTACATTTTCAAGAAACTTTGATGAACAATTTAATGCTCTAATTTTTAGCGAACGCAAGAAAACATTTTAGTATCCAATTTCCGTAGGGCAAAAGTTCTTCATTGTCTGCATTCACAATTAACAATTTAATATTTATTTAATAATACGTCTTGTGGCTGTTTTTTCTTTGCTATTTTATTTTCTAGGTGTCGCCGTTCAGGCGAAAATCACCGGCAACGTTTTGTGTATGTATAAATGTTTGTAGACAGGCTGGATTTCCTCTCGAAGGAGTTAATACAGATAAATGTTTCAGCTCTTTTACTTAACAAAAGTCAACATATGGAAGAGTTGAGGAAATGCGGATCTTTAAACATGGGCAGGATGTTGAATGTTACAAAACGTGTAAAGTGGGCATTTAAATCAGCTAACGACAGGTCAGTAGACCTGTAAATACCTAGACTTCTCATAAATGTTTTCCCTCTCTGTAGAAACAAATTTGGATCTAAAAATCATCAATACTAAAAATGATAGTTTTGAGTTGAGTATGCCATTCGAAGCGTAAAATTATGTCAATTAAGAAACCAATGTCACCAAGGTGATTTAGTTAAAAAAAAGTTGTGAAAATCCGAAAAATTTTAGATATATGACTCGCAATAAAATCTCAACAAGCATTAAAGGGAAATATAATTTACTGACAGTTTGAGCAAATTTATATTTTATTTAAATATGACAGTTTTGTTTCTTAAAATTACATTTCGTTTGTGCTTAGGTATTTGCGCATATGGTAAAACATTAAAAAATAAACATGTTAAAAAATATTTTATTCAAATTAACTCGTTTTTTAACCACATTATTATAATTACTTGTAATATTACAGTGTTGTAAAATTTTTAGGTTTAATTTTTGTTGTAAAGTTTTGTTGTAAGGTTTTGTTGCAATTTTCATTGTTTTGTTAAGGATATTTTAGGTTTAATCTTGAGTAAAAAGAAACGTTTATTTTTTAAAAACAATTAAACAATGTTATAAGTTTCGTAAAAAGCAATTTTTCCGAATATCTTAGTGGAATAAATAAATTACGATTTCTAGTTTTCCGTATATGTAAGTAAAATTAAAAAAATATATTTACCTTTGACATGCATTGTCCGGGGCCCGGATTAAAATGGGAAGTTAACATTTATCCTCAATTTTAACTACAAAATAAAATTAAGTTTTCTGTATGAAAAGCAGAATATGCATAGATTGTTTTTCTTCCAAACATGTTCAATTGGTGACCGACGAAGATATTTGAAATATTCAGGCAAATATACTCATTTTCGTACACAAATATCGATTTATCTTTATAGATAGTCGAAGATAGCTCTTCCAACATTGGACTCAACATGAACTATCTCTTAGTTCTAGTAACGAAATAACCCTTTTAATACCCTTTCACCGTAGTAGCAGCTCGGTTGTGGAATAATCTACCTGTTATTCCAGATGTTTACTAACTGAGATGAATATGTTCTCATCATCACTATGGCTGCATCATCCGCATGGCATGTGATCTTAATGACCTTATCTATCTTAGTATATTCACAACTTTTTTTATTCCTAAAAGCGTTTTTTTTATATATTTATTCTGACGTTGATATGAAATATTTTTTTTTTACAAATAAGCCGTTTTTACGCTCGAATATTTCATAGTCCCTAGACTAGTACGTGAAACGTAAGACCGAACATCTTAACTTCATGTAATAAAAATGATTAAGATACGCTGCGGTTAGAGTACCAATGCAGTGCCCTATGCACCATTAGGTGCAAAAAGGAAATATCCCAACTTGATTTCCATTTTCTAATACTAAGTTATATAACAACTCGTTGAAAATGGCCCTCAAAATGAAATGTCTGTGTAAATCATAAAAACACCGATATTTCTTTAAAAAAAAAAAATATTCATCAAACCGCTTTTTCCGTCGTATATCTTTTTAAGTACCTATACATAATAGTTGGTGAACGAAAGGGTTAAAATTATTGCTTTTAATGACGTCATAAGCTTCAAAAGGCACACGTTATGTTACTAAATATGTAACAAAAGCTTGGTTAGATGGTTTTCAAAAGAAAAAAATTAAAAACAACTTTTTCTGACCATGTACGCATTAGCCCTCTCCCAAACCTTCCCGAATACTGCGTTCTCGTCTCTCTGCTGGTATTGTCTTCCAGTTCGTTATCTGTCGTGTGATTGTATCAGCGCTGATAGAATACATTTGGTGATTGCGTGTCATATGTGACTCAAAATAGTCTTAACAAACGTTAATTAATTCACACAGTTCTGTTCATACTAACACACAAAATTACACACATAAACATATAAATAAATAATAGCAAAAAATATATATTATTGATGTGCATATATTGAGCAAAAAAGGCAGTGTTGCGGGCTATTGGACTCTTAAGCTAGGGTTTACGGTGTTGATAACATTTATCAACACCGTTTTCCTAGGAAACCACTCTCTAGTCACCGTTACGACGGCTGTCCACCGCATCACCGTTAACTACGGCCGTTAAGATACGGGCACCGCTGTCTTAGGAAACCCAAGCTTTACTTTTACGCCGCCAAGCTCCTGTGCCGCGAATATGAACGCTATCTTTATACATATCGAGACGGTACACTTAACTTCTGTACTATCTCTATCTGACTTGGTATGTTCTACCGACTTGTCATCTCCACGTTATATGATCGAATCCAACCAATGAACGACCCCGAAAATTTAGACCGCATTCCTTACATAATTAAAATTTAAAATACTTCTCATTTATTTATTTTTAAAAATATATTTACGTATATTTGTATATATTTTTTTTTGTTTAAATTCTTAACAAGTTATTTACAATTTTTTTTTTTATTCAATCACTTTTCTTATTTTTTATTTTTTACTTTTTTACTATGTAAAGTTTTTCTTTTTATTTTGCATAGCAGTATGCTTTTTATTGTTTCTACATCTATACAAAAAAGCGTTGTTTATTTTTTAAATTATTACTTACTATGTTTGTACTTATCTGTATATTTTTTGTAAATACCCCTTGCGCGTATTGTAAAATTAAATAAATAAATTTATATTTTAAATAAATTTATGAATATTTGTGAATATTTAGAATTGGATCAAATACTTTCAAAATTAACTATTATGATCGTCTAGAGTACTTTCATATCTTCAGTTTAGAATTCAGAAGGAATTTGGCTGGTTGTATATTCTTGCTCAGATTAACCTTAATGTACCTCGCCGTAACTTGCGTACCGATGCTATCTTTGCTGTGGGAAATTATAAAACCAGCATCGAATTTGTTTCCCCTCTGCCGAGGATCCTAAGAACAGATCTCATTAAATGGTACTGTCGATGTGTTCCTACAGCAAAGGCGAGCATTTAAGATGCAAGCAGTGTTGTCACTCCTGACTCGCGATGACACACTTGCCATGTTTACTTAGTTTATACCATAATTATACCTTTTGTAAATTTAAATAGATTTTAAGATTGTTTAGATTAAGTGTTTTTATACACATACTCATTAATGCCAATCTGTTAGGGCTTCCGGAAGGCTTTTAATCGGCTTTTTTTTAATGGGCTTCTGTGATAAAATCACCCACTCCAAAGCGTTTATAAACTCCAATAAATCCCAATTCAGGTAAAAAACGCTTGCTTAAACATAATTTTTATATGACTTATGACAATTACCAAAACGGTATGCTTAACAATTGTCTGTATGTATATACCGAACGATCAAAAAGCCGACTCCTTCAACGTCTCGGTACGTATACTCAGGAAGGTAGTAAAACAGATGGAAAAAATATAATAAATAAATATTTTTTTTATATTGGTAACATTTTACGCCTAGATGCTCTCATATAGTAGGGCAAAATCTAACCACATTATTTATGCATCTAGGCGTTCGTTTTTAAAACTGACAGTTACGTCAGAATTCAATTCGACTTCAAAATTTACTTATTTCTCTCTCATATTTTTAATAGGCTTTTCAGAAAAAAAGTGCCAACTTAGGAACGATAAAAAGAATATCGTAATCAAAGGAAAAATTGCTCGGTGGAAAATATTTTTTGACACTTTTAATGCGTGGATATGCGTATCGAGGGGTACTAGACCTGTCGGTACAAACCGATATACTTACATCAAAACTTGATGGTGGAGGGATCGGTAGTGTATCTTCATAATCACTCTGGAGAATTTATCTTCCATTAGGACGTCATAATTAAGCTATGTCACTTAAGTGCGTAGATATGGGTACCGTGACGTACGCTTACCTTTGTTACATTTCGATGTACCTACCAAAAACTTAAAGGTGGGGAGGTGGGGGGGTCGGTAGTGCATCTTCTTAATCGCCCGAGAGAATTTATCTTCAACTATACCATCATGGTGAATGTAGTTAACCACCCAACATAATCGCGTCTCTGAGCCCGTGTTACAATGGGAAGTTAATATTTATCTTCAATTTTATCTACAAAGTAAAATTAAGTTTTTTGTATGAAGATTATAATATGTTTAAAAAAAATTCTAAACACGTTTGATTACAGATTAACGATTATCGATTTTACTTTACATCGTCTCGAAATGTATCGATGAAGATGGCTTTTGTAATCGCGGCCTAGATAGCCTCTGCACAAATAATTATTAAATGTAATGTTATTTAAACGTAATATTGGTTACACTTTGATGTTAAAAACTAACCATAAAGCGTAAATATACAAAATAATAAAAAGACTCGGCTTGTTAGCTTCATAGGTTCGATGCAATATTTAATAATCACTGTTAAATTAAAAAAGGTTAGAATTAATGAGTTAATTAAACCTTGTGAATAAAAAGCTTGTATAGCTTTGTAAACGGTCAGTAGAAAAAAAAGCCGTTAAAAAAAAAGTTGTATAATATTTATTTTATTAAATATGATAATAATTATACGCCAACGGTGATATCATGAATCGATCTTCGATCCTTCGACGTACGTAAGGGAATTTTCGATAATCGGCCATTTTTATCACAAACTAAATTACACAAGAGTATCAATCATCGATGTAAATCAATAATCCAAGATAAATTTCATATATTTCCTTGTCTTGGACGTGTTACAGATAAGATACATAATGTTGACATTATCAGCGGCAAATCTTTGTCATTTTGCCATTGGCACATTTCTATATGTGTGTGGAAGCCGCCATGCCTTACCATTATCACGAAAATACAATTATAAATCAATGCTTTTTTCGTTCGTGTCCGGACGGACAAAGAATACAGATCACAGCGGAATTATCTACCCATAATGTTAGAGACGCCCCAACTTTATTTACATTAAAATTAAGATTGAAATGTCACTATGTAAATATTTGAGTTATACATAAAGAGTTTTTCAATTGGCGCGGGTAGATTTTGACGGCCCGTGGCGGCCATTTTATTTTGATGACATCTCTCAATTTTTTTTGTTATTCAGTTACTTATACTAAATCAGCGTAGCAAAGTTACACAATTGAACAGCACGTTCAAATGATAAAATGAGTGGTCGTTAGTGCAACCGTTGCTCGCATTGCGCCCATTTTACGGTAGACCTGGTGGCCCTTCACAGTCAACTCTTCTACGTTTGGTGGCCAAATTTGAAACGACCGGTTTGGTAATCAATCAACTAACACCCGTACGTTCAAGGAACGCAAGATCGGTCGAGAACATCGCCGCTGTCCGTGAAAGAGTACAGCAGAACCCGAGGGGGTCGATTCCTCGCCGTGTACAAGAACTCGGCCTTTCGCAGACTACAACTTGGCGAATATTGCGTCGAGACTTAGACCTACACTTGTACAAGATCCAAATGACCCAGGAGCTCAAAGTTCATGACCATGGATAACACCGTTTGTTCGCTGACTGGGCTTCGAATCGTTTGGAAGACTATCCCAATTTTTGCCGAAAAATCATTTTTAGCGACGAGTGCATTTTTGGATGAATGGCTGAGTTAAAAAGCAAAATAGCCATATATGGGACGACATCAACCCACGCGAGGTTTACCAAATGATAATGCATCCTCAAAAAGTTACCGTTTGGTGTGGATTTTGGGCCGGCGGCGTCATTGGTCCGTACTTTTTCAAAATCGACGTTGGTGAGGCGGTCATCGTCAACGGCGAGCGCTACAGAACAATGACAACCGTTTTTTTATCGCCCAAATCGAACCATATGGACCTAATTAACATGTGGTTCCAACAGGACGGCGCTACGTGCCACACAGCGAACGCCACGATTGACATTCTGCATGAACAATTTGAGGGTAAGGTTATCTCTCGCAGGGGTGATCTGAATTGGCTACCAAGGTCATGCGATTTGACCCCGCTAGACTTCTTCTTGTGGGGTTTCTTGAAGTCACAGGTCTATGCAAAAAAAATACAACCCACCAATGCCCTAAAGGTGAACATAACACAGGCCATCGCTCAAATTCAGCCAGATCTACGAGAAAGAGTCATTGAAAATTGGACCACTCAGATCCGTGCCACCGTAAGAAGCCGAGTCGGACATTTAAACGATGACATATTTCACACTTAATGGCACATATGGAACTTTCAAATAAAAACATAATTTTGTTAATACCTCACACACGACTTGTTTTATTTCATTTCAACATCTACCCATCCTTATTGACAAACCCTATACGTATATACTAAATATGTATATACGTATATACTAACGACGGCCTCCGTGGTGTAGCGGTTAAGACGCTTGACTCACACACGGAAGGTTCCGGGTTCGATTCCCGGTGAGAACACAAAAATTAAAATGTGATTTTTCTCAAGCCTGGGTGTTCTGTGATGTAATTCACCACTGTAATTGGGCCTCTTGGCCTGTTGTGGTGCAAAAAAAAATAATAATAATATTGATTATGAAACTAATTAGTATCGGAAGAAGTATAAAAACTGAAAAAAATCTGGTTCAGGCGTTGCCTAGTAAGTGAATTGGTTCAGCCAGATTAATCTCACCCACCCGATAAAGGTTTCAGCTCTTTTACTTCATAAAAGTACACAGATGGAAGAGTTGGAAATGTGGATGTTTAAACATAGGGAGAATGGTGAATGTCACACAGTGTGTAAAGTGGCCACATAAACCAACCAATGACAGGCCCTGTAAATGCCTAGACTTCCATATTCCCATCTCAAAATGTTTTCCTTCACTATTGCAACAAATTCAGTTCTAAAAAACTCCATAGGGAGGAAATCCAGCCTGTCTGCAAACATTTGTAAACACTCAAAACATTGTTTCATCTTAATTTAATTCAGCATGCTAATGAAATTATTTGAAATTGGCAACGTTCGTTACGTAAACACAGAACTGTCAACGATGTTTTAATTACTTTCTGCTTTGTCTTCGCGCAAGTTGAAAATTCTGGAATAATGAATGGACGATCATCTGTCTATGTGGAGCCAAGGACAAAGCGACTACGAGTAGCTAGTTGTGATAAGCGGTTATAGGCTTTGTGGCGATATAATTCGCGTGTTTACCGGTGCCAAGGTCGCGTGCAGGCACGCTAACCAAGCATATTTTATTTATTTATTTTATTTAGATTAAAATTTATTGCAGTAGAGAGGAAAAACAATGAGAGGGGAGTATGGAAATCAAGGTATCTACAGGGCTTATGACCTGTCGACGGTTGGTTATTATTACCCAGATTATTTATTTATTAAAATTTATTTATATAAAGGATCTACGATGCAAATGTTGATGGATGCAGAAAACGAGGAACATCGAGAAAGACATGGCACGATCAAGTCCATCAAATAATTGAAGATGGACATGTCAAAAGTAGGAATAATCGGCGTGCGTGCATAAGAAGATGTATGAATGTAGAGGAAGCGAGGTCTGTATGCCAAGATAGAGTGTTATGGCGTTCTATCCTCTCTGCCTACCCCTACGGGGAAATGGCGTGATGGTTTGTTGTTGTTGTTGTTATTTATTTTTAAAAAAATATTTTCTGGCGTTGTTTAGTACGTATGTCAAATAATTCGGTCATAAATGTCACCGCATCAATAAAGGTTTCAGTTCTTTAACTTTGCACAGATCAACAGATGGAAGAATCGAAGGAACATAGATGATCAAACATAGGCAGAACGGTGCATGTAACATAGTGTGTAAATTGGCCACTTCAACCAGCCAATGACAGGTCATAAGTCCTGTAAATGCCTAGACTTCTTTATTCCTTTCTATAAAATGTTCTTCATCTGCGTTGTAATAAGTTAATTAAGCTTCACATACGTTGAAAATGTATAAAAATACATAAAACACTTTTATTATGTCACTTTTAATTAATTTACTATCAATAAATGCAATCTCTGTAATATGACAATATAAACACATAAAACTCGTGTGTAGAATATTAATAAACGTATTATATGCAATCAATAAACATATTTAATTATTACTAGAACTAATAAAAGAAAGAGTTTGTCAGAAACTAGGTTATGTAAAGTGCAATGATTAATGTAATTGTTAACGGTGCTTGTGAAAATGTTCAATAAAATAAACCAACAACGTAGAGATACTCCAAAGGTTCGACTTTAAGAGGAGAATTACTTACTTATAAGCGATAAGCTTTTGAAGCTATGGGCACTGAAAACACCACGTGCCAGGCCCTCCAACACACCAAACAAACACGTCATCAACCGCTCCGAAACGGAAATCGAAATAAGGCTTTCTCCGGTCAGCGCTGGTACTAGATGCGCAACGCAACGTAATAGGGAAATATCACATACTACGAATACCGATGAAAATATATTAAATGGATTTAGAATAATTGATTGTATTTTCAAAATCAAAATGGATATTATGGAGAAATGTTTTCATAGATAAATGTAAAAAATAAATTTATTAAAATAGTTTGGCTTTGGTTGCTGTGACGTCAAGATTTGTGATTATATTCAAAACAAATTTTGACGGCCAGGAACAAAGAAACATAAATCGTGACGTATAAGGGGCGTGGCCAATGGAATGACCGTTTTTTCGGGAATCCAAAATTACAAATTTAAAAACATTTTTTTTGCTGCTAATAAATAGCAAAAAAAAATTTTACTGGAAACTATTTCATAGATTTTTATTACTTTAAAAATGTAAAAAAACGCCATATTTTCTTATTTTCTTTGAAGTACAGTAGAACTCTGTTTATCCGAACTGTATCTACGTCATTTGCTTATTCATTTGAAAATGTATGAATTCTCCTTATTGGAGAGTGTGCACTGTAGTTTGTTGTAGATACATTTTTTTTATTCATAAATTTCATAAAAAGTACATGTTTTTGTAAAATTCTAAACATACCTACTTTTACACATCTAGTAAATGTTATCACTGTAACTCTCCAAATAAAGAGAATAACTCTTGTGCTTGGAGAGTGACTTACACTGTTTTAGTTGTTTATTTATAAGAGTTTATATAATTTTAAATACGAGTACATGAAAAGAAAAATAAAAACAAAGGATATATAAAGAAAAAAACATAAAACAATAATACATTCATACTTATTAAAATTTAATTGTGTTTTTACACGAGTTCAAATAATTATTTAGATTAACTTTAAATTTATTTATTGATATATTACTTTTAATAGTTTTAGTTCTTTTTTTTTTAAAGGAATAACCCGTTAAGCCACTATTTTAGAGGCTTGTCAGCAGGTAGGAAAGAGGGGATATGGAAGGAGGTAGTGGAAAATTCACCATAACACCCAGACCAATTGAGAAGAAAATCTTTCATGGATTTTTTTCTTACAACTGGCGGGAATCGAACCCGCGACGCCAGTTTCACAGTCGGCCGTCTAACCAACTGCGCCACGACGCCTATCTTCATTAGGAAGATTATTATAATTTTTTACCCCTTTGAGTACAAAGCTATTTTGACCATGACTTGTATTTACATAGATTAGTTAATTAAATCAGGTAAACCGGCCCGGAACTTGCAAGCAAATTAGTTGTAACAGTTTGGAACAATTAAATATTGAATGAAAAAAACAATGAAAAATGATAACTGGTGCCTTAAATACGGTTTTACTTTAAAATGTTGATATCTTAAATCGTTAAATAACTAGTGTGGATTAATTAGCCGAGGGCATTTATCCAATATGTTATGGCGTCATTAGGAGATCAATATTACAGAATCCTTTTTAGAAAATGAGATCGCGTAGCCAGAGGCGATACGGGCCGCAAAATGTCACACCTGACGACGTGCAACTAATTGATTAAATGGCCCTACATCCGTTGTCGAGAACGGCAGATATGATATTACGCGATGTTGACCGCTAACCGGACAGCTAATAAAATCTACGCTTGGGTTTTCAGTGGCTGATGCTCTTCGCTCCGCCGAGAACAGGACTACCTGGAGGCAGGCCGATAGAGTGCAGGCTATCCGCAGTCATGGAGGCAAGGACGAGATAAATAATTGGACAAATATGCTGTTTTTTGTCAAATTTCTGAATTACATTCAAAACCAGAGATGAAAGCGCCCGCCCCTTTCATTCGGGAAATGTCACATACTACGAATACCGATAAAAATATATGAAATGAATTTAGAATAATTAACACTTTGTATCCCGGAGTCGAGTAAACACGTGATTATATAACCACGCGTTGTGTCCCGGTCCCGTGTTTTCACGTGGTTTACCAGCTGTCTAAAAAAGAGCATTTTATTGACATTTGGTGACTTTTATGAGTACTTTTCGCTGCTGGTAAACCACGTGAAAACACGAGACCGGGACACAACGCGTGGTTATTATAATCACGTGTTTACACGGCTCCGGGATACAAAGCACAAAAAATATAGTGAGACCCTTTATATGTGCGAACATTGCAATGCGCAATGTGGCTCTCTATAAAGACCAATGTTGGCAAAACTATCATACAAAAATGACTTATATAATAGTTTCAAATAAATCTGAGAAGTTTCAATTGATTTAACTTAGTATTTTCATAAATATGACACTTTTAAGAAACCCTTCACAATAATGGGTCGGGCACAGGGTAAATTTTATGTGTATTCGGCCGGTGCTCAAAGTGTTAATTGTATTTTCGAAATCAGTGGAGAAATGTTGAGAAATGTCAAGGTTCGTGATAATGTATTACTCAAATTCAATGGCCAGGAATAAATAAACATGAATCGTAACGTATCAGGGGCGGGCCAATGGAATGACAGTTTTTGCGGGAATTCAAAATTACAAATTTAAAAATATTTTTTATGCTACCAATAATTTGCAAACATTTTTTTTTACTGGACAGTATTTCATAGACCTTTATTACTTTTGAAATGTTTAAAAAAGTAGTATTTCCCTATTCAAAACCAGAGTTGAAAGCACCCGCCCCTTTTCCAAAAACAACATTTTTATAAAAAATAAAAAAGCCTCATTTTCTGAGGACAGGAACCAAACAAATCGGTACGACACGTTTTGTTTTATGATTATGTTAGTTGTATTACTTGATTGAACTCAAAGAAGAGATAACATTGTTTTTTAACTTGGTTTAAATAAACATTATAATGATTTAAACCCGTTTAAAGTAAAGTATTTCAACCCACCTTGACTGTTGTTTCAACTAACCTTGACACAAGGAGGGTGGATGCAGTTTGAATGCTCTCACTAAATTAGATTTTTAATCAATTTGTGATCAATTAGGGCTTTTTTCCTGAGTAAAAGATAAAATACGTTTTTAAAAAGTATATGTTCATGTTCCTAGCAGTAAAATCAGGGTAGTTATAGTCCTGAAAATATAACTTGATTACAATACCAGCTCTCAAACTAATTTCATTAGTGATGGGAAATTACTGATCACTGATCAAATCGATTTTATCAGTTATTTCATGCAATCATGAAAGTCTGTTTCCGAAAATTGATATAAAAAACGCAAAAACAAGCCTATTATAGTGTGTTTAACACAATTATTCACCAAAAAATTAAACATTTATACTTTTTTCATGAACAACATCAAACGAATTATTTTTTTATTCGATCAATTTGTCCCATCTCTAACGTTTTTGCAAAATGATGTAGCCTTGTAAGAACGTCGTTAATAATTAGGTTTATTTTAGTTTTATATTAGTTTTTAAGCTGATTTTATATATTAATGTTGATTTATGTTTCAAATTAAAAAAAAAATTAACACGCCTGATAAAAATGATTTTTCGTGTGTCAATATAAATAACTCCTGTCACGTTACTACAAACTTATGTCGTCACTTTTTCTGACAACTGTCATTCTAATCATGTTACATTTTAAGGACTATAGTTATGATCATAAATGTAAAAATTGTGTCAACCCACCTTGGTCTCCCCTTTTCTTATATTTGTGTATTTTTTCACCTTTTTAGCCGATGTAGTAAAATACGTTATCTACATACCTTAAATATTAAAATTAAACTAAAAGAAAATATTATTAATATTTAATTAAGAAATGTTGATATTCGTGTTAAATAATAAATGAGATGTCTTCACAATAACATTTTCTCCGAATTCGCAAATCACCTAATCAATTTCAATCACGACTTTAATAAAGAAACAGGAGTTAAATTCTCACATAATAATAATAAAGGGTTAAAAGTAACTAACATGGAAATATTTCACACTAGGAAAGCTTTAAAAAATAATGTTCCTTTGATCAATAACCAAACAACTTTTCAATATAGCCCGTTAAACGATGTTCCATTGTAATGGTCAACCTTAACCAATTAAACTCACGCCCCTCCCTTTATATTACTAATGCAACGACTTTGGTGAATTTGATTTAAATTATTTATTGACAATTCCTAATGGAATTCCATTGTAATGATGTAATAACTTATATTTACATATACATAACAATATTTCGAATTTGTCCAAATTTTTGTAGACAAGGACTGGATTCAACTCCCTGGGGAGCTGTTTATATTAACATATAACAGAGATTTTTTTTTTTTATAGATTGTTAATTTTTTTTTTTTTTTTGCACCACAACAGGCCAGGAGGCCCAATTACAGTGGTGAATTACATCAGAGATGAAGAACATTTATTATTCTTCATCTCTGTTGTAATATGTTAATATAAACACCACCCAGGGAGTTGAATCCAGTCCTTGTCTACAAAAATTTGGACAAATTCAAAATATTGTTGATAAATTACCTGGTCCATGAAGAAGTATAGAAATTGAAAAAATAACATTTTCAGGCGTTGCCTAGTATGTAGGTGAAATAATTCAATTAGATGAATCTCACCCGCATAAATAAAGGTTTCAGCTTTTTAACTTCACAAACATCAACAGATGAAAGAATTGAAGGAATATATATGTTCAAATATAGGCAGAATGGTGAATGTTACACAGTGTGTAAAGTGGCCACTGAAACCAGCCATTGACAGGTCATAAGCCCTGTAGATGCCTAGACTTCTATATTACCTTCTCTTAAATGTTCTTCATCTCTGTTGTAATATGTTAACATATACACAAGTTACTAATTAAAAATACTTGGTACACTTCCACTTATTTGTTCGACTAATTAGCTCTTTTACCCTCTAATGGGGATCTTCTGAAGCTGCCACAATTTTGAAGATGCGCTAATTGGTCGAACAAATAAGTGAAAGTGTGCCAAGTATTTTTAACTGGTAACTTATACGTAAATATAAGTTATTACATTAAATAACTAACTATGGTGAAGGTGTACAGTGGGTTTTGCGTGTTGGTTTAATTGGTGTCCTGACGAAGAGACGGGCACGTCTCGAAACCGTCAAACATAGAAAAGTCGATAAGTGGTTATATACAAATATTTAATAACATTTAGTAAAATGTTTGACGATAAAGTTAATGCTTTAAATATCAATAATATTTTTTATATTTATTTTTACATAAACGGCATGCATTGCCTTTAACATATACACAGAACATAAATATGAAAAAAATATTTTACATACATATGTAAATACAAAATAAATAAGATAAAATTGCAAAACTATAATAATAACAAGTAAATCCAGATAAGTAATTAAAAATACTAATGAAATATACACATAAAAAGCAAAAAAGAAAAACATTTTTGAGAAGGTAATATGGAAATCTAGGCATTTACAAAAGTCAACAGATGGAAAAGTTGAGGATATGTGGGTGTTTAAACATGGGCAGAATGGTGAATGTTACACAGTGTGTAAAGTGGCCACTTAAGCCAGCCAATGACAGGTCACAAGCCCTGTAAATGTCTAGACTTATCTATGAGTATGAGTAGAAGTATCTATGAGTACATCAAAAAACAAACGCAAATATTAAGTTTAAGTTAGAACTAGAAAATAAATTAAGCTAACGACATATTAAAATATTGTTGTAGATGCTCCAAACGCACTCTAGTTACAATGTTTCTACTCTTTATTATCTCATTGCACGTAAGCGTACAAATCACGATGACATTGAAAAGATGGTCTGTAAATATATATACAGAATGTTTAAATTTCAGTTTAAATTCACCGTATTTTAAAATTTATTGAAACAGATAGGGGACGCATTTTTGAGAAGGAAAACAGAAGTCTCGGCATTAACAGAATTACGACCTATTTTTGGCTGGTTTGACTAGCCTCCGCGTGTAAAATTTACTATTTTGCTACGGTTAAACATCCACATTTCGTCAATAGTAATATAAACTAATGATACTCATACAAATACAATGTATTTAAGATGATTCTAAATGAAAATGTGAAACTAATTATTCATTAAAAGGAACACTCCCACACTACCAGAAGCCAAACTAGAGGATGGGTCATGGGGTCTACCACAAACTCTGAATTCGGGCAAAGAAATTTCAGGTTTCTGGGCACCAAAATATTTTATATGTTACCCGAACATTACAAAACGATGACCCGAATTCTATTGAATAAATTTGTACTAAAATGGTTACTGGATTTAGGTAGAGAAAAATCGGAAAACTTACTAAAAAACATTCTAAGATAATAAATGGCATATATATTGTATAATTTTATAATAAATTAACTCGTAGGTAGTCATGTTAATTTATATTTGCATAAAAATGTCTGCCTTAAAACAGGTTGTACCTAGTTCGGCAGACTAGACATAATCAAGAGAAATCTATTACCTTAGTACGTGTATAGTAGAAATTGTTTTTACGTTTATTTTCAATGGAAATTTTACAAAACTTGGTTTGCGGAAACTTTACACTATATTGATTGTAGTAAATACCGTAACAATATAATTTAGGTTCTTTTCACAAAATGGTGTACAAAACAAAGAAAAAGATAAATATATTTTTGTTTTGTACACCATGTGAAAAGGACGTAAATTATATTGTTACGGTATTTGTTACAATCAATATAATGTAAATTTTCCGTTGAATTTAAATTTGTGTATATTTTATCTGTTCATCCACAGCCGTCATTCGTATTTCAGTTTATTACCCAGTTTTCGGCCGTTGAAACCTTTCTGGTCCCCTTAAATAATACAAAAATAACATAAAAATATCAAGATGTATAAAAAACAAATAAAAGCATGGAAGGAAAGCAGATTAGTCAATTTTCGCTAATCTCGAATTGTATTTATTATTTAAACCGCTCGTTTTAAAAGATTGAATTAAAATTAAAACATCATATATACTATACACATACCACACAGCCTGCGGATTATTGCATGCATTATAAATATATAATGCGGCTTTGTAAACAGGATGGGATTATTAGTTATTTATTATGTAAATGTATCTGATATACACATAATAACTTCCTGTCAATTTTTCATGAAACTATTCGTACGCTGATGATGTGAAAAACATGTTCGTAAATTTCACTATTACGATAGGAGACAACAACGCACGCGGCAATCAGATCGAAACATTGTAATATTTGGGTGATACAGTATATTTAATTATATTAACACTTAAAATATCCCGACAAGGTTGACATGAAATATTTATTTAAATAGGTATTTTTACACGAAAATATTTCATAGTCCTGGCACCTGAGGCGTAAGGCAATCTTACCAAAATTGATCACGTTAAACTGCGATTGATGTACCAATTTAGTACCCTATGCACCATTAGATGTGAAAAGGAAATGATGATGACGATTTTTTTTCTCATTTCGACGTTTTTTTATTTGGAATATTTTAGTGTATTTATTCTTCAATTAAAAACAGTATTGTGAGGTAGGTAGTTGAACAAAAATACATACATAATTTTAAAAACATATAATTTGTAGATATTCATCGATATTTTATTTTATTGAGTTACATCACAGAACACCCAGGCTTGAGAAAAATCACATTTATTTTTTGTGTTCTTACCGGGAATCGAACCCGGAACCTTCCGTGTGTGAGTCAAGCGTCTTGACGAATACACCACCTGTTTCCTCATCTGCACTACAGAACCTACATCTAGACATCCCATCGGCGATACAATAAAGAACTCACACGAGAGGTAGTATCATACATGGTCAATATAGTGCAGGCAATTGGTAAAATAAACCAAAGTAGGGAACAAAATGCCGAACACTCCTCTAGTGGAACGGCAGGCCTGTTGACTGCTGCCAACAGGCCGGCTTCCCCTGGAGAGTTTTAAGTGGTTTCCTCTCCACATGAGAAAATGCTGAGAAGTTCCTGATTAGCCCACATTAATATATCCCTCCTGATCTCAATAGTTTCGATAAATTTAAAGCTTTTTATATGTAAACCTTGTATATTATAAGCAAGGTAAATAATAAAGCAACTCCCATATAATATTTTTTTTTTTAAAAAAACTACATCTAGAAGTTTCGGAATGGTTCATTCTAGCAAGGTGTTTGTTCAATCTGCATTGTAGGGGCTCTAGTGATACCTCTTACTCACTTGATTTCAAGGGTTCTGGTTCTATGTCACACACGGTACTGTATTCTTCACCCGCCGGATACGGAAAAAACGTACAAAACACATAATAGTTACTATTTCCCTTCATTGTTAGCGATATCAACGTCCGATAAATATGACAAGTCGACAGCCGTAAGTGGGTTCCGCTTGAAGGGATTCTAACCATCAGAACTGAAGGTGAAAATCATTACATATTGAATTAATATTCATTCATACATGTGAGATTGGTATTTATTTAACTTTTTGTAAATATATATTTGAATTAGTAAACGCATTGCCAAAGGGCAATTTCTTTCAACCATTGACATATTAATACACATAGAAAAGGGCCCGGCCCTCAAAAATCATAACACTGAACTCATGCCCAAACGCTGTCACTTACAATGCGTATTTAGTCGTTTTTCGACCGCCAGCCAGGCGTGACGTTTAGAATCGAAACCAAAATGCCTGCTTGTGTCAAGAAAGCGTGTAAAAAGGACTGTAATAGAGTGTGCCGATGATGTATGAAGTTTTTAATTTTTTTAGACATCAAAGTGAAAGGGGTCTAAAAAGTTACATTTTGGATCACATTGAACGTAAAAATAATTTTTAAAAAAATCTATACTACTTTTGGCCCTCAATTGAGGTTTGAAGTTGATCACTGTCTGAACATTTTGTTAATTATCTATATTGATAAAATTATTTTTTGTTAATCACACTACAAATTCGAACACGTTTTAAAACTACTGAAATGCAAAAAGTTTATACTCCGCGGAACTGATTTCGTTGAGCGCCTGGCTAATATTGACAAAAATAGTGGCTTATTAAAACAGTGCTACCCATTTATTACAAAACAAAGTGCAACTCACGCCTTTAGATGCTAATTTAATAAGGTTTAATGCACATTATAAAATTGAATTGGACTGATTTTCTTACTTAAATACGAAATGGCAGCCGGTTTAGCGCAAAAAATCAACTTTTTCGAAAACTTCAAGCTCTGGTTGAAGGCCAAAAGTAGTATCGAATATTTTTTGCATTCCAAGTAATCCAAAAAGCAACTTTTTAGGCCCCTTTCATTTCAAAATTCTTATCGGCAAACCATAATATACATCTTTATTTTACATGAATGATAGCATATATCGTGATTTGTTCTGATCTATTTTTTTATTGTTCAAGGCAACGCAATCGATGTAGCTTTTAGGAATTACGTATCTATTTATTATACGTCAGTGCCTTGTTATTTATGTGCCGTAATTAAGAATTTTGTATATGTATCAGTATTTAAGTAAAATGTTAAGTTTTATTTTTGTAAATGGTGTATTTTAGGTTATTTTCGTTTTAAAAGTTTTGATTACGGTGCTATATATAGGTGTATTGTAAAGAAGAAATGTGGTTCCTTTCACTGCACTTACACTTAGGAAAAAATTATTTCAAAATTCGGAAACAAAATATTGGCCCACCCTACTGTGTAACTTTTCATTGCTAAATATTTGTTCACGAGTGATCAACAAGACTTAAAACAATTAATATTCATACATAAATACTATTTTTGAAGACGTCAAAATGGGAAAGTGGCGCAATTCTTACTTACAGGACTGCAGGCATATGTTTTTTACATAAATAAATGTAAGTTAATATTATTTTTGAATTCCCAAAATCCAGTGAAAAGAAATAAATGAATCAAAACTAAAATAATTTAAGGGAAAAATCTGGTTGGAATCCACCAAAAACAATGTTGATTGTTAACATTAAAATACAAACATTTTTATACACAGAAAAATTATTATCCTACATTTTTTTGGAGGATAATCAGCTTTACCTTGGACATCCTTGAAAGTTACACGGTGTCTTAAGTGTCCACCTTTACCAGTCAAAGACATGTCATAAGCCCTGTAAATGCAAAGGCTTCCATATTTCCTTCTCAATGTTTTCCCTCTCTGCGGCAACAAATTTAAATAAATAAATATTAGGCAGATAGATACATAATTTACATCCATAACACGCCATTGAGGTTTATAACTAGAGTAAGCATAAGTGTTCTAAATATGTTCCCTCAACCTGCGGCTGATTGGCATATGTTTGATAGTACGGACTTCAGTCTGTTGCGAACAGCGAACTTTTGTCTCCTCGCAATTACTAAAATGCCTATATGTACGCTAAGATACTGCACAAATTGATCTGGAAAACCGATGGCATAACCTTTCACCGGTAAATGATGTTTTTATCTAAATCAATACTTGTTTAAAAAAGCTATTTTAATGTTAATAAACGTCTTATTAATATGTTACCATTATTTATATCTCATGTCTCTGCCCTGCTCAGTTAGTCGGGCGAATAGTGAAACGATAAACAACGGTGATGCGTATGTGGAAGGGAGCGACATACTGAATAGAACTTACAGCAGACTGATGTAAACAGTCCTTCCTTTTTACTGTACTGCGTGTTTTGCTTGCCAAAGTCGACGTGATATGACGTGACGACTAGTGCTCCCTCCACTGGTCATTCACTTTTCTTGGGGGACGATTTTTTAGCTCGGGTTTGTACGGAGTGTCATCTCTATATATTATATCTCAATGTAACACGCATCAAATTATAGGGATATTATTTTTCGGTGACCCTGTACGTGGCAAGGGAACTCATTGCGCATAAAATAGTTATTACAATATTATTGTTTTATTGTTATTTTAATGTGCACAACACACTTATGAATGTACAGACTAAAAATAACAATAGAAAAGCGAGACTTAGCGAAGTTTAAAAATAAAACACAATATCAACAACACTAGTGCCTCGATTATGAACGCTATCTTCATATGTATATATCGAGACGGTATACTTAACTTCTGTACTATCTGTATCTTACCTCGGTATGTTCTACCTACTTGTCATATCGACATCATATGATCGAAACAAGCCAATGGAATGACCGCAAACAATTAGTCCACGTTTCTTACGTCATTTATAGTTTAAATAGTCTTTAGTAATAAAAATTGCTCACTTCAAAGCGATTAAAAACTCCAATAAATCCCAATTCAAGCAAAAAATGCTCGTTTGAACGTGAATTTTGTATGATTTTTGGAAATCACCTAGACGGTACGCTTAACGATCGTCTGTATGTATCTACCGATCGACTACAAAGCCGGCTTCTTTAACGTCTCGATGCATACACTCGGAAAGATAGTAAAATAGATGGAAAAAAATTAATAACTAAATTATTTTTGTGTGTAGTGCTAACTTTCTAACGTCTAGATACTCTTATTTGTTAATAGGACAGAATCTAGCGACATTATTTTCACATCTGGCGTTCGTTTTATTAAAGTGACAGTTATGTCGGAATTAAATTCGACTTCAAAATTTACTTATTTCTCTCTCATATTTATAATAGACTTTTAAGAAAAAAAAAGTGCCAACCTCAAAACGATTTAAAAATTAGTTAAATCAAAATTAAAGGAAAAATTGCTCGGTGGAATTTTTTTTGACACTTTTAATGCGTAAAAGTATCGAAGGGTTCTAGACCCGTCGGTATCAACCGATGTACGTAGATCAAATCTTGATGGTGGGGGATCGGTAGTGTACCTTTATAGTCGGTCGGGAGACTTTTATCTTCAACTATGACGTCATACTAAAGCTATGTCATTTTAGAGCGTAGATATGTGTACCGTCACGTACGCTTCCCCTTGTTTCATATCTATGTACCTACTCGAAACTTGAAGGTGGGGGGTCGGTAGTATATCTTTATAATCGCTAGAGGGAATCTATCTTCAACTATACCGTCAAATTATATAATTGATCATGTCCAATCCATTTAATCCCAGTCAGTGAAGAATTCACTTCCCTCTTTTCTCAATTCAATGAAGTGCATATTATGTTTTATTTTTTATTTTATTTTATTTAGAAAACATACAGTCATACAAAATCAGTATTAAAAACAACATTTTTTTAACATAAAAAGACCAATTAAGTTTTCATAAATAAAAAAGATATAAACATTAAATGTGACAAAAAATAAAAAATAAATAAGAATTTTAAGTGAAAAAAGGATAATTGTTGACATTTGCGTTTTCCATGGAGGTAATAAATTAAAATAAATAAAAATACCGAATGTACACTCCGAGCCATCCACGCACACACATGAACGCACATATAAAACATACACAAACATATACATTACCTGCGGCACATATACATACATAGCATAAACCACTCAAGATGTACATTCAGCAACTATCCCAAATAATCGACCCCATGAAGAAATTTTCTGTACAAATGCAACGTGCAGTTAAAAATGTCTACATCAATACTGAGTCCGTTATAATTTCTACAGGTACGTCTAATGAATGAATTCGAGGTATAATTCGAGGTATAATGTTCTTCTGGATGACCTTCTTTCTTGGCTACCAGGTTACAGAGAGCTCCTTCAAGCAGCTTTTCTCGTTCGACAACGAGATTCTTTTCTGTGTATGTGGGCACCGCTAAGGAAACTTATGTGCTGATGTGCGGTATGTGGTAGGCAAGCTGTATAAAGAAAATTCAGACGGCGTTTCTTAAGCACAGCATAATAATTGTGTAACGCATTGATAACGTTTTGAGAACCTGGCTACATCTTCATAGTTCTGACAGGCAAATAATCAGATGATACGGAATATAGACATGAGACATGACAACCGTTTGTTAAACGAAGAGTACACTTACGCTTACGTACAGAATGATTCAAATATTAACATATTACAACAGAGATAAGGAACGTTTTACAGAAGAAAATATGAAAGACTATAGTCTTTAAAATATAGCTTGATTAGAATGACAACTGCCAAACTAATGTCAATGGTGATGTGAAATTACCGATCACTGATCATGTACCGATCAAATCAATTTAATCAGTTTTTTCATGAAAACATAAAACTCTGTTTCCGAAAATTGATATAAAAACGCAAAAACAAGTCCATTATGGTATGTTTAAGACAATTATTCACTAAAAAAATAAGACATTTATACTTTTTTCATAGACAACATCAAATTTTTTATTTTTTTATTCGATCATCTCATCATCATCTCTAACGTTTTTGTAAAATTATGTAACCTTGTAAAAACGTCGTTAATAATTAGGTTTATTTAAGTTTTTTTTTAGTTTTAAAGCTGATTTTATATATTTATGTTGATTTATATGTCAAGCATTGTATTAAAAAAATTAATTTACATACCAGATAATGATTTTTCGTGTGTCAATATAAATCACTCCTTAGACGTCACTACAAAGTTATGTCGTCACTTTTTCTGACAAATTTCATTATAATCAAGCTATATTTTAACGACTATAGTGCATCCACATTACTTTACACACTGTGCAACATTCACCATTCTGTCAATATTTGAATATCTATATTCCTTCAGTTCTTCTATCTGTTTATGTTCGTTTCAATTCTCAATATTCCCTGCCAAAGCTGCTCGCGACAATTGGGCAGTGTACGGTGAAGATGCTATGAATTTTTATCTATTTTGTTGTAAAATAATAAAAGAAAATACATTATCGATTAATTTGTTGATCGATATAAGTTGTGTCCATTTTTTTACAAATGAAGAGAACAAGAGGACAAAACAAAATAAAACATTCCATTTTGAAGGCGTTTAATCAAATAAAATAATATTTGTTACGTTGAACCTAACAAAACATCTTTTAGAGCAGCCATTTTACTTTTTTTAATAACTTTCTGTGCTCATTTTTCAAAATGGAAAAAAACGAACAGAACTTTTTTGATACCTAATAAATTAAAATACAAACGTATTAATAAATACAGGGTGGTCCAACCATAACGCACGATGCTAATTGTAAATAAAACAATTTTTTTTTTGAAGAACTATCTTTTTTAAAATTATTATAATACGAGAAAGAAAGAAAGAAAAAAATCTATGACAATTATGTGTGAATCAAAATATCGGCCAAACGCTCGCCACGGCTTCGGTGGCATACCTCTATTGGATGGTCCATATTTTCAATGACGCTAAGGCATAATTGAGGTTCAATGTCGTTAATGCTCCATTTTACAACTCGTCTATCAGTGGTGTGTATACTGTCTTTCTTTGGACATATTGCTAGACGTGAGCCGGACAGTCTAGAAAAGGCAATAATGTCTGGCCGAGTTGAAGGTAGGAGAAGACGGAGTAGAGTCCCATATAGATGGACTGACCAAATGAAGGTGGCTACGGGGCTAAAATTTGATGAGTCAGTTCGTCGGGCTGAGGACAGACTGGAGTGGAACAGACTAATCAGAAGTGTTCATGGTGAACACGATCTTCAGCATTGAGGGACCGACTTGGAAAGGAAGAAGTCGTTAATGTGTCAAATTATTCATTTATTTTATTTTATTCAGATATTTAGAACATTACAGAAAGAAAACCCAATTCGATCTACATACAATAATGGATCACAAATTATAGTAGATAGTAAATTAATATAACAAAATGTAAAAAGAAAAATTAAAAGTTAGAAAGTGCTTTCCTAAGGGAAGGCCCAATGTCGTGAAATATGTCGACATCCGAGGCAAAGCGATTAAGTAGCAAGATTGCTCTACCAACCGGCATAAACATTGGCAGGTTGGTTCTGCATCGTGGTAGGTAAAACAATCAATGCTGTCTTTGTCGAAGATAGTTATCAGGTACAAACAGACCTACATCCATCAGAATTTATGAGTTATGTATGCGACCACCCGAAAAAATTGAACACCCAAATGAACGTCCCTCCTCCCCCATAATGACTGATAGCCTAGCATCCCCAGAAAAAGTCGTTGGGAAGAGCCAAGGATAATATCCACACTCTTTTAGATACAGATAGCGCAGAAATTTCTTCTGCACTCTCTCCACCGTCAAAGAGTATCGAGCCTCATTATCTCATCCTTTAGCTCTTGAATTGTTCTTGAAATTTCTGTAATGTGATTCTGTTGACTTCCCATTGTAATGCGGGCCGATATTTTGAAAGGTTGATTTGATCAATTTGCTGTAAAAATTAAAAATAAACATCCTGTATGTTGTAAAGTAACTACGCGGATAATATCCTTGTAAAGTTGATTGCTGAGTTGAGACGTCCGCACTATCACATTATGAATGAAACGAGAGGTCGCTTCTACTACCTATACACTATACAGTTGGCCACACATAGTACTTACCGGCAATACAAACTACCTTTTATTAAAAAAAATATATATATATATATTTGGACCCCTGTATTTAGTAGCCTTACGTGTCATGTACAAGGCTTGGGTACTCGGAAAAAATCGTTTTTGTTTGTCTTGGAAATGGGATGTTCGATCACTGATTTTGGTTTATTACCTTTATGAGTCCAATCACCATTGTTGCAAAGTTCAAGAACAATGGCGCGTGATAACTACTTTTAACTACAGTGTTGATATCTGTTAAGGATATTCCATCTTTCCTGCATTCTGCTTCAAGATTATTGCGTTGCAAACTGAAAAATGGGCACTGAAATAACAGATGTTCGATACCCTGTGAAGAAATATCATCGCATGGACAATAGTCATCATTCCTTAATTTAAACCTATATAGATAACTTCTCATAGCTCCGTGTCCGGTAAGAATTTGGGTCGTTTCGAAAGTACTTTGGTGATGACGACGGAAGTTTGCTGCATCAGCCAGCGTTGGAAAAAACATTTTAGTGATTTTACCTGACAAACTACCTTAGGTACTCCTTATATAAAAAATTACAACAGGGATGGAGAATACCTTAAATAAGGGAATATGGAAGTCAAGGCATTTACAGGGCTTATGACCTGTCATTGGCTGGTTTAAGTGGCCACTTTACACACTGTGTAACATTCACCATTTTGCCTATGTTTGAACAACCATATTTCTTCAATTCTTCCATTTGTTGATTTTAGTGAAATTAAGGAGCTGAAACCTTTATTGTTGCGAAGAGATTCATCTGACTGAATTATTTCACATACTAGGCAACGCCTGAAAACAATTTTTCAATTTTTCAACTTCTTCTTGGACCAGTTGGTTTCATTACAATATTTGAGTTTGTCCAATTCAGAAAAATATTATTATTTAAGCATCTTAAGTGTTCTTTTACACTAAAATTGAAGTTTCTATTAGTTTTTCCAATGTAGATTGAATCGCAATCATTACAATTTAATTGGTATATCCCAGATTAATTATATTTATGGACTTTGTCTTTGTGATTTTTTAATAATGTTCTTTTTTATTAGTTGTGTAGAACGCCGGTTTAACGTTTGATGTTAGGGAATTCGATAATTGTTTTGAAAAAATGTCATTTATAAAAAGAATCCGCCTCTATTGTTTAATTAGTGGTTAAAAACAAAGTTGTTTTATTTATTTTATTATAATGAATAACCACAAAGTTAGTGCTTCAAATATAAATTTATATAAAAAATAAATTTTTACCCGAATACATCGGTAGTCAGATGGCAGAAGGGACCATCTGTATTTTTGTCTGTGTTTAAGTTTTCAAAAGTTTTAATTAATATTTCAGTAAATACACGCAGAAAAAAAAATCGAAAAATCAGCGTCATTTAGAATGGTAATTTATTACTGTAAAGCAACACTAAAATATTTTAGTTAGTCTTGAAATTAAGACGTATTTCAGCTCTCCTGAAGATTTTTGAAAATTACAGATGGTCCCTTCTGCCATCTGACTACCGGACATGTTTTGTGATGTTCAGCGTAATAACCAAATTCATCGCTATCCTACGAGGGTAGGTGAAGGTTTCAGACTCCCCAAAACAAGAATCTAGGCAACTCAAAACAATCTGTATCATAAAGGACTTAAGATCCCTCTTTCATTCCCACACGCACATGTATCCTCTCCCTCATACATTCACGCATACACACATTCACATACACATGAATACAAACGTCACACAAATACAATTACTAAACTTCTTTTCTTATATATTATGTGTCATTCTCTACATGAGGGAGTGCGGATATTATCCATGGCTTTATCCCACTGAGTTTCTCCAGGGTATGCTTGGTTACAGCAGTTTGAAGACTAGAAGGAATGTGTATTTAACAACGCACTTCTTTCGATTGTTGAGCGGTATTATTGACAACCCTGAAATTATGCGGAGCATTAGCTTTTATGTTCCTGATAATTACCTTAGACAGCGTCAACATAGACTGTTTCACATTCCAATATACAGGACCAACCTGCCAATGGTTATGCCTGTTGGAAGGGCTATCTCTATGTTGAACAATATCACTTTGGACATTGACATTTTTCACGTCTCTGAGGGAGTTTTTCGTTACAAGATTCTCTTACTTTTTTAACATATTATTCTTTGGATATTATGTATACTAATGTGTTTTTTTTACATATACCTAATTTTACCTAATTATTTATATATGTATGAATTAAGATATTTTATTTTGTAATGTACATATATATGAATAAATAAATGATAAATGATAAAAAAAAAAAATGATTATATTTACAGTGGAATTTTTTAATTGGCTTTAGTATTGTTAAGATTTTTCTAATTATTTTGTTTATGTAATAGCTGTAAAAATCCCAAATAAAATGAAATAAAAATATAAAATAAGATGTTTAATGAGATGCCAAAAGATATTAGAGATGCTGGGTCAATCGCATCGTTTTGTGGGATGGCGATGATTTTTGTTAAAAACGAACACCTATATAGGTAGATAGAGTGGCATCTGAAAGCGTCTGGATTTTATAACGATGTTTTGTTTTTGAAATTATTTTTGTATATTATTGTTATTATTTTTGGTTTATGGAAACAAAACTAAAACAAAACTCATTAAAAAAGCATGTAACTTTGAATTATGTATCCTTACCTCTGTTCTGTATAAATACATTTAACTTTTTAATAAAGATACCAGTCTCGAAGATGTCGCGAAAGCGATGAAACCGGTCACTGGATATTTCAAATTTGTGGATTAAAGTATCACTCGTGTTTTATTTATATAATAAAAAAAAAGTTGTATATTTAGCTTTGTTTCTTTGCTGTTCTCAATATGTGTTATTTTCTAAATGCTAATATTATTTAAAAATAAAAAAAAGAAGCAGCCCGAACAAGATTTAACAAAATGAAAAATCTTCTTCGTAACGATAATATAAACCTTAAGCTGAGACAACGAATGGTCAAATGTTATATATGGTCTGTCTTACTGTACGCTGTAGAGGCGTGGACTCTAAAAGTTAATATTATAAACCGCCCTGAAGCATTTGAAATGTGGATCCACCGTAGAATGTTAAGAATATCTTGGACCGATATGATAACCAACAATGAAGTGTTACGTAGAGCCAATACTAATAGGGAACTATTCACCACTGTTAAGCTCCGTAAGATTTCATATTTTGGCCATGTGTTGAGAGGTGATAAATATGACATACTTCAGCTTGTCACGAGGAAGAAGATCGAGGGACGTAGAGGGGTCGGAAGAAAACAGCTTTCCTGGCTTCGAAACATCCGAGCATGGACCAGGATTAGAACTGTAGAGGAGCTATTTCACACTGCTCAGGATAGGGAAGCTTTCTCCCAAGTGATCGTCAACGTCGGGGAACCCGTCATGACACGTGAAGAAAAAGAAACAGTTAAGGTATAACTAGGCGTTAAATTTTTATATGTACAACTATCTAAATAAATAAATTACAAAATACGTGAGATAAGAGTGTTTTCTACGGCCGCAAGACCGTTTGGATTATCACCCCTGGTTTAAGATTAACGATCTTTCATGGCGATGGCTTATTGTGTCTTCATTGATTGTTCCCAGTACCGAGAACTTTTAATTACCCGCCAATTGCTTCCTCACACACACACGGTCACACATACTCTCACGCGGCCGCAAGGCCATCGAGCATTGCAGGGATGGTCAACTCAAACCCGTAATCTTCTTTTTACTGTCCAGTGGTGGTGCTTATAATCATCTCTACCATCTAGAGAGTGATTGATTTAAGTTTTTTTTTATTTTTTTTACCCGACTACATTTTGCTTCACATATTGGCCACACAGATGTAAAAAAAACTATTTAAAAAACGGAAAAAAAATAATACGGCTTGGTCAATTTAACCAAATTAAGTGTTTCGGGTAATGCTTAAAGTCGCAATAATGTTCCTTATGAAATTCGTTATGTATAATTTCACATTTTCATATTTTTTAGATGTTTTATCATCAGTGTGACCATATATGAGCCAAAATGTAAACGCATGCAAAAAAGTACAATTATTTTATTGAATATTATATAATTTATATAATTATATTCTATCAGATGGTTAGTGAATATAGAAAAAATATGATTAGTGATTTATAAGTATTATTTCAGTTTTTCTAATGTAGATTGAATCGTAATCATTACAGTTTAATTGGTATGTGCCAGATCTATTATATTTAGATACTTTGTCTTTGGCTTAATATTTTTTAAGAAGGTTTATATATTTGATGTTTGAAAGAAGAGAATTAGATGATTGTTTAGATTTTTTAAATTTATTTATTCAACTTTTTGTACATAGTGGTATTTGTACACTGACGGGCTTATTGTCAAATGGCAATTTCTTCCAACCAACCAATAAAATAAAAGTTGAATTATTATAATTTACAAAACACATCCAATAGAAAATTAAAATAAAAAAAGCTAAATATATATATAAACATTGATATAACAGGATTTATATATAAATTACCTTAAATCAATGGGAAAAAGAAAAAAAAGGAGAGATTAAGGAAGAGATGTTTCGTCAGACGTGATTTAAACAGAGAAACTGTAGAAGTTCTTTAATCTTTGATGGTGGATGGGAGATGCCGCATGGACACTATACGAGTTTAAAAAAAGAAGAATTGTGGATGGATATTAAGATAATGCTTTGAGAATTAGAACGAAGAGGTAAATCATGAACTAATAAGCGTTGAAATTTTTCACGGAGGTATATAGGAGCGTTAGGACTATAAGGTACATTAAACAGAAGTGAGAGGGAGTGATAATATTTATTTATTTTAGAATATTTCCTAAGACAAAAAAAACCTTATGCATGTATTCTGAAGTCGCTCAAGTTTATAGAGTTGCTCACAGCTTAAATCAGTCATGGAAACATCGGCGTAATCTAGAATGGGTAGTTTTTGTCATTCATAAAAAGAATTCGCCTCCATCTTATGATATCTGTTTCCTTTCGGGAGGATTATTTTGTCAAAATTTCGATCGTCGTCATATATCCATCTCTTTCTAACGCAATCAAAATTGTATTTAGCTCTTATTCCCTTTCATACGATACGACTGAATTTACGAAACGAATTAGCTACAAAATACGCCACCGCTGTTTGCGTACGTTTTTACTTTTGATGCAGTCGTGAATGAATACATTATTGTTCGTACGCGTCTCCCGACGTCCTGACAATGCACCATGTCACGGATGAGATGATGCAAGTT